>NC_026000.2:21326703-21397868 GCF_000442705.2 Elaeis guineensis
AATACCCTGTGGCTTTAGGGACTTATTGGTACCGTTGTCATATGATGACCTCTTTAGATGTTTTACTTGGCCTTGTTGACAGGTAAACAATTACTTTGACATGTACATTTGGTGGTGCAAATACAAAGTTTAATAACTATTCTGGAACTTAGATTTTGAACATGCTAATGAAGCAGTAGCATATTTTGAAGCCTTATTGTGGGGCTGCATGCTGAAACTCTCTTCATTTTGCAGCTGGAAGCATCACATGAAAGGGAGAAAGAGCTATTACAGGATATCACTGATCTGCAGTGGAGGTAAATTCTGATGATCCGAAATAAAATACAACTATAATATTGTCATGATATTGATATTCCATGGATTATTTTGCGATGTCAGGCTTATATGCACCCAAGAAGAACTACAAAGGCTTAAAACCAAAAATGCTCAGGTCTGTAGTTAAGCTTGGCACCCATCATTGATACAAAAGTTCACACTAACAAAGCTTTGATTCAGGTTTGATGCAGATGTCACAGCTCCACAAACCCAAATAAAGCAGGGACAGATGCAGAAGCAAGGCTGTTAGACATGAAGTGTTAAAGGATAATAATGGGGCTAAAATATTGATGTCCTGTTGTAACTAGGAATTACTCGAGGGTACATCCTGCTATGTGTTTTATGACCTACAGTAGCACAGCAGTGGCTTGTAGAGTAATTCAATGCGTGACTTCGCATGATTGAATGGTTGAATACTTGTAGTAATGCTCTCCAAAACGTGTATATATATTCTGTTTGGTTTCGCGTCACTTAGATTTGCATTAATATTTCTAGCTCCATTAATGCATAGAAGTTTCTACTTGCCATGGCTGGAGGCTGAAAACCAAGCGTACTTTGTGAGGTACCAAGGCTTGCTATGTACATATTAACAAATGGATCCAATGTTTAATGCGATAAAGCTATCAGATATAAGCAACTAATCCATACATTAATATGCATCTAGTTGCTTAGCATAAAAATTCTCAGTTTAAATTGAGATTCTCTCGTGTAAGGATGCATCTTTTCTTAAAAATGCCATCTGTATTAACAGCATGGACTCGTTATGAGGGGAACATGATTTAAGGTGGATTTGAAATACTGAAGGTGAAGCTGATTATTGGAATACTGAAGGTCAGCTTTGCAGTGGTTTTTCTTGTGTTACCTCTTTTTTCTTCTTACTCCTCAAATATGACTGGGTGGGCTCTAAGTGTTGATGTGATTTGAGAGGGTTTGATTTTCAATCACCCATATGAATTATCCCTCCACCATGCAGCACTAAGTGTAACATCTGTTTGCAGGGGAGTCCAAGCTGGGGAAATCACATATGGGCATCCAAGCAACGCTGAAGTAATGATGCTTGTCACATCGCGTCCCACAAGTTATCCCATTGTTGGACTGCTACTCCGAGTACTCAATTCAAAATACAACAGGTTGAAGAGTTATGCAGCTTGTGAATCTTTTAGTCCACTGCAGTTCTTAGTGGATCTGTACTGAAGCCTAACATAAGGCATTTATGAACAAGAGGTGTTATAAAACAAAAATAGTCACAAAGAAAAAAAAGGGCACAATGTTCTACCAAGAATGGGTATCCACTTCTCCAATGATACCCTAGTCTTTTGCTATTCTCCTTTGCTTCTTCTTGATGCAATTTCTTTTTTCTTTTTTTCTGCTCAGATGGAATACAATCTAAGGAGTCAAAAAGAAGGATATCCAAAAATGACATCAGCAAAAAGACATATCAATCCAGTTGCATCCTCCATAATGAACAGCTACAAAACTCACAGCCTAGTCGGCTGTGGAGTTCACCTCCTGATAGACATGTCTAATGTCAATGGAGGAGGCAACACCACTCCTTGCCCACAGGTCGAATCAGGTGCGTAAAGGAGATGTCCTCCCATGTGGCTCAAAGCTCCGCAGCAAGAATGGTGGTTTTTGAATAAACAGACCCTGTCGGCCACCATAAATCTAGAGTTCAGGTCCTTGATCATGAAGTCCTGCTCCATTATTGCTGGTAGTCACATTGCTATCAAAATTGGTCTTGAGGAAGGCTCGACGATGGGGGCTCCCAGGTGATATAAACCCTACGAGGCATTACAAGAGCGAAAATGACGTCTCAAATATCCCAACTCCTTAAGGTTGACCCTGACTACAATGTGTCCACAATCTTAACTGCGTGAGATGAAGCCCTCTCAAACATAATCCTAATCAGCTGCCATCTCGCCTCAAGTAGATCAGCATTTCGGGCCAGCAGATGTGGTAGGTAATGTAGGCTGCTCTGATGCCAGCAAATCTTATATCCTCAGACTCCCTTCTCTGCTATAGAAACTTTAAAAAAATTAGACCAGACTAGTCTTTCGAGGTCTGAACAGGAAGGAGGTTCGTCAGTTCGGGCCGCCCTCGTATAGAGAAAAAAGACATGCTCAATCGTCTCTTCCTTCAACTTGCAAGACAGACACGAAGAAGAATCGTCTCTTCCTTCAACTTGCAAGACAGACACGAAGAAGGAACAACCATCCAGTGGATCCTCAATAGAGATTTAGTTAGCAATCAATGTCAAGCAACCTTCTAGATGAACAAACTAACCCTTAGGAGAACTCGAAGCCTCCAAATCCAAGCACCATCTAAAGTCTTGACCGGCTCTCTCTTGTAGAGGTCATACAGGTCCCTAGCCGCCACCCTGGATATACATGAGGATGCCAAATCCTAATATCCGAATCTTGGAGCAAGGAAACTGGCTTGGACATAATCATCTTTACAACTGACCACACAAAGGCAATTCACCACACGTATGTTTCACCTCCTCCCCTCCAACTAAAGTAGATCACGAAACCTGCACTGTGATGCCCACCTCCATGCTAATAAAGGTAGCCAGTGAGAAAGTGGAATATCAGCTATCCATCGATCCTGGACAATATCAATCGATCACCCGTCATGCACCATCCAACTGATCTGAGCCATCATGTCAGGTAGGTGAGTGAAAATCTCCTTCCAAAGGAAGGAACACTCCAGCCGATATGGGCAACTCTCTTTGGAGACCATGACCGTACCTAGCCGCATCATTGAACTCAAAAGCCATTTGGCTGAGTCAATAATCTCACTGTATGTCTAGTAATCAAGGCCTCCCATTTGATCAGATGAGAATGAATCCCCAGCCCCCCCTCATTGATTGGCTGACACATAACATCCCAAGCCAGGAGACGAACACCCCCTCTACCATGCGAACCCTATAAGAAGTTTTGAAAGAGCTACTCGAGTTTCAAAAGGAAAGACCTCGGCAAAACAATGTGGTTCAATATGTAGACCAGGTTGGCATTGAGAATCGATTCACCAAAATAATCTTGACCATCATTGAGAGGGCCCGGTACTGCCAGCCCTCTAGACGTTCCTTGATGGCAGCCTCCATTTGCGAGCAATTAGACCTCTAAAGTCTTCATCCGGTGATGCGAATCCCCAAGTATTAGAGGGCCTAACCTGCTCGTGATGCTTAGGAGATTTTGAGTCACCTGCCTATGCTACTCCCTAATCTTTAGACTGAAGTAGATCGAAGATATTAGAAGATTCACCATCTGGTTGAAAGCTACACAATAATCTTCCAAAATCTTGTGAAGAACCATAGAATTTCAAGAAGTAGCCTAGCAGAGCAGAAGACAATCATCTGCAAAAAGTAAATGTTAGATCGACAAGGCCCCGATGCTGGCACATAGGCTCGATGGCATGATCGAGGGCATCGCTCACAAGGTTCTGGAAAGCACATCAACATAAGTAATGAACAAGTATATGTATAAGGGGGCAACCTTAACGAAGGCTAACAATCGAGTGAAAGAAGTTCATTGGAGTACTGTTGATCAAGATGGTATAGGATGGAGCATGCATGCACCCTTGACCTAGCTGATCCAATGTCTGTGGAATTTGAAGCTCTCTAAGGCCTGATAGAGGAAGTCCAGCTTATTCGATCATAAGCATACTCCAATCGAGCTTGATGGTCATGAAATATTGACGATAAAAAAACTCTGAGGAGATCATGCAAAAACTTCTGTGTGATCAAACGTTGTCGAAGATGCTATGCCCCTCGATGAAGGCACCCTGCTCTGGATTGATCAATTGAGGAAGAACAAACTTCATCTTACCGACAAGGATCTTGGTGCAGACCTTATGAAGAGTAGTGCACAGACTGATAAGTCTAAAGTGACCTAACTCCGAAACATCTGTCTTTGTAAGAAGAGCAATGAAGATTCGCTTTCAAGTAGCTGGCATGAATCCTATAGCAAAGAACATCTTGAATAGCCTCCACCACCTCATCATGCATAATGGGCCAATAGTGCCTGAAGAAGAAGGGAGAAAATCCATCAGGCCTATGGGCCTTGTCCTTGGCCAAAGCCCAGACCATCCCCTGAATCTTCTTCCTGGCGCTGGACTAAATATAGCTGAATTCTCCTCGTCCGAAACTAGACTGCCAGGAGCTGGGTACGAAAGGGACCCCCGACCTTCCAAGTCCATGGACCATCTCAATCTGAAAAAGCTGAGGACCTCTTGCTTGATCCATCCTCACTATCAATCCACTAACCCCTAGCATCTTGATCTTTTTTTTGTCACCTAATAAAAGAATCTTATATTTCTATCCCCTTCCACAACTACTGGACCTTGGACTTCTGCTGCCAAAGCACCTCCTATTGCCTTAATAAATAATGGTGAAGGGAGAGACTGGCCTGAAGATTGCTTAAGTCATCCACAAAGAGACCATTATCCCTATGCTTCTTCATCTGCAGCTCCAAGATCGAGGCCTCAAACTCCTCAACCCTCCTAAAGATATTCTCCACCTCAATCTAGTTCCACCTCAATAGCCTACACCTCGTCAGCTCAAGTCTATGAGTGATTCGGTACATGGCATCCCCTGCACCAGAAGCCTCTAGACATCTCATACAATGACCCACAAATAAGGATAGGACAACCAAAATTTCTCGAAGCAGAATGGACTCCGAAATAAGAGATCCAGGTCGGTGGAGAATAGAATCGAGCTATGATCGAAGGTGATCCTTGAAAGATGGCAAATCTGATAACTAGGAAAATGCTGGAGCCAAGGACTAGTGGCAAACATTCTATCAATGTGCTCTCAAATTCTGGCTCTCCCCTAGTAATTGTTGCAGCAGGTAAATCTCAGATCTGAAAAACCTAGGTCAATCACTTTGTTCCTAAAAAAAAAAACTCCAAAAACTTTTTGGACTCAATGCTATCAGAAAAGCTCCGACTACCTCTTTTTTCCTGAGGGCTGTCAATGAAGTTGAAATTATCCACCACCGAGGAGGGCAAACCCTAATCGATCAATTTGGTGACCTCATCCCACAATACTCTCTTCTGCCTATAGTCTGTGCCAGCATAGACACCAGACAAAATCTAAGAAGCTTCATTAATACTAGAGATGATCACTACAGTCTGTTGGTTACAATTGTGTAGAATATCAATGTTGGCGAATCCCTATCTTCAAACAACAATAATCCCATCTGCAAGGCTGCACGACTCAATAGCGTAGAAACCCCAGGATATCAGGAAGCAACGCCGAGCCTCTCAAGGCTCGTCCCTGCCAAACAGGCCTCCACCAATATGCATATAATCAGCCGTTGCTACTGCATCAACCTCGAAAAGATAGAGGCAAATGAGGGCTTTCCAGCTCTTGAACATTCCAAAACAAAATCTTCATGGGTAGGAATCGTCAATGGCAGGTGCCACCCCACCCGGCCCTCCAACATAGCCTCCAGGTCCACCCTGCTTTCTATAAGCCGGACCACCAAAGTCCCTTCACCACCAGCCCCCAAAACAGCCCTAACTTGGGCTTGTATGCTCCAAAGTCCCCAAATGGGTCGGCCCAGCCGCCCCCACACCTAGACCCCCAACTGGCGAGGAAGAGCCGGCCCCTTTTCCCACCGAACCATGCAATTTCTGAACGCCCAAGCTTTGCCAACGTCAGCATAAAATTTCCTGCAGAGCTATTACATGTTAGTGACAAATGCATTTTATTTGTTGTCTTCCGGATTATCCATCATAAGCTTAAAGAGCATTGCGGCTGCTACGAGGGTATCCATGTTTTAAGCAATAAGGAATCTTAACTGAGACAGGAAAATGATGGAATGAGCCTTGCTTGCTTGAAGATTGACATAGTGAGAGGTTATCAGATTATATAAAAACCAATATACTGGGAACCACACAGTTCATTTCTATCACAGGTTTTGGGGCCTCCGGGGGGATATTGTCTTTCTCAGAGGCTTAAATTCTTTTATAATTTTCGCCTTCTTGAGTTGTATAAAGACAACTCATTTGCTAATTAACTTGTTAAACTCCAAAATGTAGGTTGCAGTAATATGTTTTCAAAATATCTCCGACGTATTAAATACATATTTGGTAATACATTTCTATTAGAGTTAGACTATATATTTTATATAAATTACTTGAAAAAGACACCAGTTTTTAAAATTAATGCTCAAGATCTAAATAATTGAACATGATCTCATTACCTAGTTATGTTGCGCAATTCAAGGATGAGGCGAAGACAGACTTAATCTTTGATATTTTCTATTTTACAGCCATTTACTTGAACCTGTATCATTGTACTTGTTAGCTCAAGCTTTTAATACGGCACCAAGCAATGGCCCCTGAACCATTAAACATGATATATACTATAAAAAATACTTAGAAACCAAAATTAATATATTTGGATAGCCCCTAATCCATGCATCAATGTGGTGTAAAAATGAACACTATTAATTATACTAGTGCAGTAAAATACATGAGGGGGCACATAAATTGAAATGGACTTTACTGATTATAACCTACATATCTTGAAATATGGGTGGATTCAAATTCATGAGATTTTGGTAATCAAATAATAGTAAACATAATATCATGCTACTAAAACTGTCAATTTTAATACCAACTTGATGATTAGGTTAAGTAGCACCAAAATATATAAAGTTTAGTTTGTCGATATTTTTATAATATAGATCATATTCAATAGTTTGGATTTTCAACTTGGATGATCTACTATTGATTTTGAATTATTAACTCTTTTTTCAAGAAGTTAAGATGACGTGTATAGTCCAACTCTTTTTATTATATCTATTACTTCATCATCAATTCTCTCTTGATGACTTCTCATGCATTTAAGATTCCCTTATAAACTATTTTTGTTAATTATATTTGGATACCCTTATTTTTTTTTTGAATTCCATTGTATAGATTTTTAATGTTATGAATTTTGATTATGTTAACACCTTTTTATTGTCTTTTGGTTAATTAAGTTTTTTTATTAGTTGGTCTAACTCTAATCAATTTGATATTGAGGTCTCGCAGACCCCTATTTTTAAGAGATAGGATAGGGGTTGTTTTGTCATCTATTGTCTTGCATTATCAAATGCTTGACTAGGCAAATTTGGAGGGAATTCGTCATTAAGGAAATCTTGGTGTAACCTCTATTAGGGCTGATCAAGAAGGTGTTCGCAAAGCTAACAAAACTTGAGAATGCAAGTTAGCTTCAATAGATAGCAAGAATAAAAGCACCCATTGGCTGCAGCTAGCACTAAAATTCATGCATTCAAGCAAGCGCATTGCTCGCTTGCGCCCGCCACCACCTTTGAATCCTGGACATCCTGAAGGACAAACTTTCCGAGATGAGGTGCCAGGCAATTATGTTAATAGTTGTTGGCTAGCCAGTGTATTGTTGCTCGTATAACCTTCTGGGGTAAATTTTATAAACAAAGGAGAAAGCTCAACGAACTTACCCTCAATCAAAGATAAAAACCTATGATTGCATTTGGTGCATTGCCAGACAATCTTAGAAGGTAATATGAATTACCTCAAAATAGATTGCTATTATCAAATTACCAATAATATTGATTACTATGTTCAGTACACATAGATAATATTACAATAAAAATATTAAAAATCTTGATTAATATGTTTGGTATGACAATCAGATTATCAGTAATGTGAAATTAAATTTCAAAATACTTCTAATAAATTTGTCCGGATGCTCTTCTTTTCTCTAATGAGAAGTAATAGGAGTGTTGCAGGTATGGTGGTGGTGCAGAAAAGTAGTGGGCCAAAGGATGTGGGGAACCGTAGGCACTAGGTGGGTGGGGAGGGGGAGGGCGCGTGTGGACCATGGGGTGGTGAGGACGGGCATGGAGGAATCATGGGAGAATGGTGGGGGACAAAGGTAGAAGAGCCGCAGGTAGACACAAGGAGATGGAGGAGCCGCGAGCCAGGGGCGTACACGGATGGGGGTGGGGTGAGAAAGGAGGGTTGGGCAATGGATTTTGGTGGCGTTTGTTACATTATATAGGAAATATTGCTATAGTAATGTGATTGCAGAGGAAATGTGATTACCCGGTAAAATTATAGGGAATCCTATATTATAGTATTTGATGTATGCAGTAATATTGTTGTAAAATTGTTGGTGCAAAAATCCGCTTACGCCGGAGAAGCTGGAGTCGCGGTCGCCGCTGGGACCTGCAAAAGAAGTCTAAACCGGAGGTGGGGTTGCTCCGGCAAGATCCTCCGACGCTCAAGTCAGTTCTCTGCCTCAACAAGAATGGAGTGCTCGAACGAAAATTTTAGCAGAGTTTCTAGGTAAAAATGAGAGCTTATAGAATAACGTATCTGGGGTTCCCCCTTTTATAGGCTGAAGGGGCAACAAACTGATGGTGATGCCTGTAACCGTCTGGCAGTGGGCCGCCCATAGTCAGGGAAAGTTTGTTGCGGAGAGTAGTGGGGTGGACCCGTGGCTATTGCCGGGGCATGCCACGTGGAGTCTGCCACGAGGAGTGAAGCGGCATCCGTTGTCGCGACTTGCCAGAGGATAGAAAAATCGCGCGGTATCCGTCGCAGGAAGTGGAGCAGGACCGTGGAGTGATGGAGCCGTGTGGAATCTGCCGTGGAGCAGGGTCGTGGAGTGATGGAGCCGCATGGAATCTGCCACAGGGAATGGAGCAGAATCGCGGCTGTTACTGCGGCGCACCAGAGGATGAAGGTCTGCCGGCTGAAGTCCGGCTGGAGTGTCTAGCGGAGAGAGGTAGTTAGCCATCTGTCCGAGAGGAGCTCGGAATCCAGCTTCGGCAGGAGCTCGGATGGAGTCTTCCTTCAGTCACAGCCGGGGGTGGAGTCCGGCTCCCGTAGGGGTCTGGGCGGAATGTCCTTGCTATTGGAGTCGTGGGCGGAGTCCGGCTCCCGTAAGAGTCCGGGCGAAGTCTGCCTGCAGCCGTTGGAGTGGGGGACGGAGCCCGGCTCCCGTAGGAGTCTGGGCGGAGTCTTCTTGCAATTAAAGTCAGGTGCGAAGTCCGGCTCCCGTAGGAGTCCGGACGGAGCTTACTAGCAGTTGAAGTTGGTGACGGAGCCCGGCTCCCATAGGAGTCCGGGCGGAGTCTTCCTTGCGGTTGAAGTTGGGGATGGAGTCCGGCTCCCGTAGGAGTCCGGGCGGAGCTTACCAGCAGTTGGAGTTGTGGACGGAGCCCGACTCCCGTAGAAGTCCGGGCGGAGTCTTCCTGCAATTAAAGTTAGGTGCGAAGTCCGGCTCCCGTAGGAGTCCGGACGGAGATTACCAGCAGCTGAAGTTGGTGACGGAGCCCGGCTCCCGTAGGAGTCCGGGCGGAGTCTTCCTTGCGGTTGAAGTTGTGGACAGAGCCCGGCTCCCGTAGGAGTCCGGGCGGAGTCTTCCTGCAATTAAAATCAGGTGCGAAGTCCGGCTCCTGTAGGAGTCCGAACGGAGCTTACCAGCAGTTGAAGTTGGTGACGGAGCCCGGCTCCCGTAGGAGTCGGGCGGAGTCTTCCTTGCGGTTGAAGTTGTGGATGGAGCCCGGCTCCCGTAGGAGTCCGGGCGGAGTCTTCCTGCAATTAAAGTCAGGTGCGAAGTCCGGCTTCCGTAGAAGTCCGGACGGAGCTTACCAGCAGTTGAAGTTGGTGATGGAGCCCGGCTCCCGTAGGAGTCCGGGCGGAGTCTTCCTTGCGGTTGAAGTTGTGGACGGAGCCCGACTCCCGTAGGAGTCCGGGTGGAGTCTTCCTGCAATTAAAGTCAGGTGCGAAGTCCGGCTCCCGTAGGAGTCCGGACGGAGCTACCAGCAGTTGAAGTTGGTGACGGAGCCCGGCTCCCGTAGGAGTCCGGGCGGAGTCTTCCTTGCAGTTGAAGTCGTGGACGGAGTCCGACTCCCATAGGAGTCCGGACGAAGTCTGTCCGCAGCCGTTGGAGTAGAGGACGGAGCCCGACTCCCGTAGGAGTCCGGGCGGAGCAATGGGAGTTCACCAACAGCAGTCGAAAGTCGAAAGAGACTTGCGAGGGTCAATCTCGCCAAGAACTTCGCCCGAGGGTATTTTATACCCAACACCAGTCCCCCTACTTCCGAGTTTGAATTTCGAATGAAGGAAGTACATAGAGGTCGTCGCAGTCGAAGTTCTCCCCCTGACGCCCGTGTGCAATCGTCCTCGGATATGTTGGCATTTAATGCACGCATGTCGGAGCCCCTTTTTTCGATTAGGGTGATCCGAAGAGTCTTTTCGGAACTCCCATCGGGACGTGATCCCAAGCGTCGTGCCATGAAAGTTTGCGAACAGTCAACCGTCCGGTAGCGGCGAATGGGACACGCGGGATACGTGGTGAGCACCGGTTGGCCTAGGGACACTCGCCACCATAATTGCGCTAGGCTTCGTTGCCTATTTAAACCCCCCACCCTTCCTCGGGGGGCTTCACTTCACCTGAGGGACGACATCTTCCTTTCGCCAGAGAGCTTAGCCACTCTGCCACTCCATCGGTGCCCCTTCCGACTCCGAGTGTCCTTTGTGCTGGTTTTTGCCATCTCTGCCGGCTCTCTGCCATTTCCAGTCCCCCGATTCTCTTTAAGGGGTTCCCCCGCCAGGACCTCCGCCCTGGAGGCCAATCTCAAGAAGATGCCATGGTCTTGGAAGGGTGCAAGGAGGAGAATAGCAGTCTGCGAGTTCTCCGGTCGTATCGCCGTGGGTTTCCGTCGCTTTGAAGGGGGCTCGAGGGAGAATCCCTTCAACAACAAGGGTTTAATAATGGGGACAACCGGTGAAGGCGTTCTGCCTGAGAATTTTGGAGTAGCTGATCGGGACGATGCCGGTCAAGAGGGTAGAGTCGTCGTCATAAGCCGTGGAGGGATCCTTGATGTCGTCGGAGCCGAGGGACCAGAAGCGGTCGGCGCTGACGGTCGGGCAGTAAAACTTGTTGCGGGGACAGTGGAAGTAGCGCATGCTGACCTTGCCGGAACGCCTAGGACGGCGGTTGTCATGGGGCATTCGATGATGGCGCATATCTCCGACGCCATCGCTGTCCCCGGGGTAACCTCGGTTCTTCTTGAAATAGGTCGTCGTCACTGCTGCCGTTGCCTTTGCTGCCTCCTGAACTCTATCCCATTCTTTTCCCCCTAGGGTTGGGATTCCTGAGATGGAGCGGGAGGAAGCCGAGCATGTTTATCACACGCACTGGAAAATACGGTTGGACGGAACCGGGAAGAGAAGTTTGCAGCTTGAAGTGGCCTCCGGTGTATCTCTTCCAAGTCGTGTATCCGAGCCTTGTAATAGTGTATTCTTTTCTGGCCCTCCAGGTCTTGTAACGTACATCTTGTTGATTGAAAAATGAGAAGGAGATTTTATTACTTCGTCCGTACTTTGCGTTGAATTGTTGTCTGCCGAACTTCTTTCCTTTGCCATTGTCGTTGTTGTATTCCCTTTCTCCTTTTCTCTTCTTTTCTTTTTCTTCTCTTTTTTTTTTTTTTTGACGTCGTCCTTAGGTTACCGATGGTTGCCACGCCGGCTCGCCTTTTAGTTATCCCTTTCTTCAACCTCAATGGCTCTATAATGCATATGAGAAGGTAATTTTCCACTATCTCTTTTACTCATATGTTGAATTATCGTTTGTCGAGCTTCTTTTCGGCCTTTGTGTCGTTCAGAGGTACCCGATTGCTATCGTATCGACCCATCTTTTTCATCCGTGGCCGCAGAGTCGTCTGGGGCCATTCGGGTTTGGTGCCCCCATCAGGGCTCGAGCTCGGAGGTCTGAGCTTCTGTCACCCTGGGAAAGTTGTCTTACCTTGGGCTTGTGTTGAAAGCTTCCTTGAAAGCTGAGGTTCTTGATGAGAGCCCCAATCCTTGCCGAGACAGGGTTCTCTGCATCTTGGACGCTGTTTGTTTTCCATTCGTCGCTGACGTGATCCATCGGCTTCTTTTTCTTTTTCGCTTGAAATTTTTCCTCCGCTCTTGGTGAGGCTATGGGAGTTTGTCTCCCGTAAGCGAAGTCGGGGCGAAGTCCGGCTCCCGTGGGAGTCCGGACGAGGCCTGTAAGTGAAGTCGCAGGCGGGCTCGACTCCAGTAGGAGTCTGGGCGGAGCCCTTCAGCAGTTGAGGTTGAGAACGGAGTTCGGCTTCTGTAAGAGTTCAGGTGGAGTCCACCTGCAGTCAAGGTTAGGGACAAAGTCCGGCTCCCGTAGGAGTCCGGACGGAATTTTATTGCGAGGGGGCCATTGGGGAAAGTCCCCCCCTTTTTCTCTTCTGGTCTTTGAACTACCAGACTTTTAATTGATGCCGGGATGAGGTTCTTCCCCCATTCCTGCCGTAACAGGTTTCAGCTCTGGTTAGGACGAGGTCCTCCTCTTGTTTCCAACACGGCCGTGGGCGTACATATGGGCGTTGCTGGGCCCTTCCCACCTCCCGGCCTAAAAAGAGCCGGGCCTTCGACTTTGCTCGAGTTAGGGCGAGATTCTCCTTCTGTCCCTAACAGGGCTGTGGGGCACATATGGGCGTTGCAGGACCTCTCCCCCCACCCGATCTAAAGGGAACCGGACCTTCAACTTTGCTCAAGTTAGGGCGAGGTTCTCCTCCTGTCCCTAACAGGGCTGTGGAGGCGCATTTGGGCGTTGCAGGGCCTCTCCCCCCATCCGGTCTAAAGAAAACCGGACCTTCGACTTTGCTCAAGTTAGAGCGAGGTTCTCCTCCTGTCCCTAACAGGGCTGTGGGGGCGCATATGGGCGTTGCAGGGCCTCTCCCCCCATCCGGTCTAAAGGGAACCGGGCCTTCGACTTTGCTCAAGTTAGGGCGAGGTTCTCCTCCTGTCCCTAACATGGCTGTGGGGGCGCATATGGGCGTTGCAGGGCCTCTCCCCCTATCCGATCTAAAGGGAACCGGGCCTTTGACTTTACTCAAGTTAGGGCGAGGTTCTCCTCCTGTCCCTAACAGGGCTGTGGGGGCGCATATGGGCGTTGCAGGGCCTCTCCCTCCATCCGGTCTAAAGGGAACCGGACCTTCGATTTTGTCGAGACGAGGTTCCCCTCTCGCTTCTGATACAATTTGTTTGGATGGTCCTGTAGATGTAGGATATTGCCAAAGACATGCAGATATACAACTTTTAATTAAAATGAAGTTATTGGTAGTACATCCGTAAGTTGTCCAAGCTCCATGGTCGCGGGAGGTCGGCCCCTCCGAGCTCCTTAAGATAATAAGTTCCGGGCCGGACTACTTCTTTGACCTCATACGGGCCTTCCCAGTTTGGGGCGAGTTTCCCTCGATCCTGAGGTTACGAGATAGTGGCTCGTCGAAGCACTAGATCTCCTGCTCTAAAGACTTTGTTCTTGACTTGGGCGTTGTAATACCGAGTGACTTTCTGTCTGTAGGCTGCTATTCGAACCTGAGCTATCTCCCGTCTTTCTTCCAGTAGGTCGAGGTTGGCTTTAAGACTTTGCGAATTTTGATGTTCGTCGAATGCCACGACTCGCGCTGACGGGAGTTTAAGCTCAATTGGGATGATGGCCTCCGTACCGAAGGCCAAAGCAAAGGGGGTCTCCCTTGTGGGCAGCCTCTAGATAGTTCGATACGCCCACAACACATGATAAAGTTCGTCCGCCCAAGTTTCCTTCGCTTTTTCGAGCCTTGTCTTAATCCCCTGCAAAAGGGTTCTGTTAGTCACCTCAGCCTCGCCGTTCGCCTGAGGATGGGCTACCGATGTGAAGTTGTGGGAGATGTTTAGATCTTCACAGAATTCGACGAATTTCGCTCCCGCAAATTGCCGTCCATTATCAGTGATTAGGGTCTAGGCAGATCGAACCTACACACGATCGACTTCCAGATGAAATCTTGTACTTTTGCTTCTGTAATTTTTGCTAGTGGTTCGGCTTCAACCCATTTGGTGAAATAGTCGATTGCTACCAGGAGAAACTTCCTCTGCCCAGACGCCATGGGAAAGGGACCAAGGATGTCCATCCCCCATTGCGCAAAAGGCCATGGGCCACTCAAAGGTGTGAGCTCGGTGGCGGGCTGTCTCTGGATGTTAGCATATCTCTGGCATCGATCACACTTTCTGACATATTCAATCGAATCATGATGCATTGTCGGCCAGTAATATCCTTAGCGGAGCAACTTGTGGGATAAAGATCTAGCTCCCAAATGGTTTCCGCAGATTCCTTCATGCACTTCCCACAGGGCGTAGTCAGCTTCCGAAGGCCGGAGACATTTTAAGAGGGGCAAGGAGTATGATCTCTTGTACAATTTGCCCTCATAAAGGATGTATCGGGAGGCTTGGTTTCGGAGCTTCCGAGCTTCTTTCGCATCCTGGGAGAGAACTCCATCTCTGAGATAGATTATCAGTGGGTCGACCCAGCTGGACTCGTGGTCAATTTCCATCACGGGCCGCGACTCTTCTATACTCGGGCGCTTTAGAACTTCAAAGAGAACGCCTTTGGGCAGTTCGGCCGAAGCCAGCGTTGCCAGCTTGGAGAGAAGGTCAGCCCTGGTATTTTCCAACCTTGGGATCTGTCTGATGTTGAAGCTGCTAAAGGCAGGGACGAGCTCCTTTACCCTTTCAAGGTATTTGGCCATACTGTCCTCCCGCGCTTCGTAACTTTCGCTGACTTGTCCCACTACTAGTTGAGAGTCGCTGTGGACCTGGAGCTGATCTATTCCCAGCTCTTTGGCGATCCTTAGCCCCGCGATCAGAGCTTCATATTTCGCTCCATTGTTTGTTGTGGGGAACTCAAAACGCAGAGCGTACTCCACGATGATTCCCTCCGGACTGACCAAGATCAGGCCTGCACCTGCACCTGACATGTTGGAAGACCCATCCACATAGAGGGCCCAAAAGCGATCAGAGGAGTCCGCTTCTTCTTTGGGGAGTTCGGTCGGGACTTCAGGTCGTCAATTTTACTTTATTCAGGTTCAGCCTCCTCTGGGATAGTACACTCCACTATGAAATCTGTCAGTATTTGGGCCTTCACTGCCGCCCTGGGTCGATAGTTGATGTCAAATTCTGTGAGCTCGATCGTCCACTTTGCCATCCTCCCAAAGGCGTCCACCTGATGCAAAATCGCTTTGATCGGTTGGTCGGTGAGCAGCGTCACGGTGTGCCCTTGAAAGTAGGGCCGGAGCCTTCGAGCTGCAATCAACAAGGCGTAAGTCAGTTTTTCTAATTTGGTGTACCTGATCTCGGCGTCCCTCAATGCGCGGCTGACGTAGTAGATTGACCGTTGGACTTTCGCTTCTTCTTTGACAAGGACGGCCGCGAGAGCCATGGGAGAGACCGTCAGGTATAAAAATAGCTCCTCCCCAGGCTCCGACTTTGCCAGCAGCGGGGGTGAGCCGAGGTAGCTCCTTAGTTCTTCGAACGCCTGTTGGCACTCAGAGGTCCAACAGAAGTTCTTCGGCTGCTTGATGATTTGAAAGAAGGGTAAGCACCGTTCGGCCGACCTCGCGACGAAGCGATTCAGGGCCGCTATCCTTCCCGTGAGGCGCTGAACCTCTTTTATCGACTTTGGGACGGCCATCTCCTGGATGGCGCGAATTTTCTCTGGATTGGCCTCGATCCCGTGCCCCGACACCATGAAGCCCAGGAACTTTCCCGAGGTTACTCCGAAAGCGCATTTAGTTGGGTTCAGCTTCATTCTATATTTTCGGAGAGCGTCGAAGGTCTCCTCGAGGTCGGCGATGTGATCTCTGAAAGATTTACTTTTTACAAGCATATCGTCCACGTAGACCTACATGTTACGGCCGATCTGCTCCTTGAAGATTTTGTTCACCAACCGTTGGTAGGTTGCACTCGCATTCTTGAGGCCGAAAGGCATAACCCTGTAACAGTAAAGGCCACGATTAGTGATGGAAGCTGTCTTTTCTTCGTCTTCCGGTGCCATTCTGATTTGATTATAGTCGGAGAATGCATCCATGAAGGTGAGGAGCTCATGGCCCGAGGTCGCGTCCACCAGTTGATCGATTCTGGGAAGGGGGTAGCTGTCCTTTGGACAGGTCTTATTCAGCCTTTTGAAGTCTATGCACATCCTCCACTTGCCGTTTGCTTTTTTGACTAGGACAACGTTGGAAATCCTATCAGGATAATTGACTTCCTTAATGAATCCGGCTTTAAGGAGCTTGTCTACTTCCTCGGCTATCGCCTTCTGCCTCTCCGGTGCATGACCTCGGATTTTTTCTTTCGTCAGTCGATGCTTTGGATCGACGGTCAGGCGATGCTCCATGACTTCCGTGTCAATCCCTGGCATGTCTGCTGGAACCCAAGCGAAAACGTCCGCATTCCTTCGTAGAAAATCAATGAGACGCATCCGCACCTCCTCCCCCAGGTTGGAGCCGATCATCGCTACATCTCCACATTCCCGTCATTCTAAGGGATTGGTACCAGATCTTCAATTGGGGCACCCCTCTCTTCGGTGAGGTCATTGCGAGCATCCAGTCCATCGATGGGACAGGAGTCAGATTGGTCGCTTCTTTGCAAGGCTATGTTGTAGCAGTGTCTGGCCAGGGCTTGGTCTCCCCGGACCTCTCCGATCCCCTGGTTGGTGGAGAATTTTAACTTCAAATGGTAGGTTGATACGACGGCTCGGAGAGCATTGAGGCCAGGTCGGCCGAGGATTGCATTGTAGGCTGACGGTGCCTTCACCACCAAGAAATTCACCAGAGCCCTGGATTGCCTTGGATATCGACCTGCGGCCACAGTCAAAGTTATCATTCCTTCCGTCGGAACAGCGTCGCCGGTAAACCCAACCAGAGGGGAGCTAATCGGTCTCAAATGGCCGTCGAGGATGGATATTCTTGAAAAAGCATCGTAGAACAAGATGTCGGCTGAGCTTCTATTATCGGCAAGAATGCGACGGATGTCGTAATTTGCTATATTCATGGAAACTACGACCGCGTCGTTATGAGGGAATTGGACTCCCTGAGCGTCTTCTTCAGTAAAGGTCATGGGCTCTTCAATCTTTTGCCGCTTGGGGGTACAGCCGGTATGTTGGTTGCTTCCGGCCGGGATCCCCCCGAGATGGTGTTGGCGAAATCCATCGGAGGCCGATTGTCCGACCGCTCCTTGCCGGCGACCATAGCCGGAGGATGCAGGGCCCGGGAAACCAGAGGCGAGACCGGGGTCCGAGATATGGCTGCGGAGGCCGTGGGTAGCCGTGCAGATGCTTCACGAGAAGGCATCGGGTGAGGATCCAGTGGGGGAAAGGAGGAGCGGGTGTCGGAGAAGATGACCGGAGGCGGCTCCGTTGAGCGCTCCTTTAAGAAGAAGGGTATCGCGCGAAGGTTGGCCCTTCCTCTAGCGCCAATCCTGTTGGTGCAAAAATTCACTTACGCCGGAGAAGCTGGAGTCGCGGTCACCGCTGGGACCTACAAAAGAAGTCTAAATCGGAGGTGGGGTTGCTCTGACAAGACCCTCCGACGCTCAAGTCAGTTCTCTGCCTCAACAAGAATGGAGTGCTCGAACGAAAATTTTAGCAGAGTTTCTAGGTAAAAACGAGAGCTTATAGAATAACGTATCTGGGGTTTCCCCTTTTATAGGCGGAAGGGGCAACAAACTGATGGTGATGCCTGTAACCGTCTGGCAGTGGGCCACCCATAGTCAGGGAAAGTTTGTTGCGGAGAGTAGTGGGGTGGACCCGTGGCTATTGCCGGGGCGTGCCATGTGGAGTCTGCCACGAGGAGTGGAGCGACGTCCGTTGTCGCGACTTACCAGAGGATAGAAGAATCGCGCGGTATCCGTCGCAGGAAGTGGAGCAGGACCGTGGAGTGATGGAGCCGCATGGAATCTGTCGTGGAGGAGGGTCATGGAGTGATGGAGCCGCGTGGAATCTGCCGCAGGGAATGGAGCAGAATCGCAGTTGTTACTGCGGCGTGCCAGGGGATGAAGGTCTGCCGGCTGAAATCCGGCTGGAGTGTCTGGCGGAGAGAGGTAGTTAGCCATCTGTCCGAGAGGATCTCGAAATCCGGCTTCGACAGGAGCTCGGATGGAGTCTTCCTTCAGTCACAGCCGGGGGTGGAGTCCGGCTCCCGTAGGGGTCTGGGCGGAATGTCTTTGCTGTTGGAGTCGTGGGCAGAGTCCGGCTCCCGTAGGAGTTCGGGCGAAGTCTGCCTGCAGCCGTTGGAGTGGGGGACGGAGTTCGGCTCCCGTAGGAGTCTGGGCGGAGTCTTCCTGCAATTAAAGTCAGGTGCGAAGTCCGGCTCCCGTAGGAATCCGGACGGAGCTTACCAGCAGTTGAAGTTGGTGATGGAGCCCGGCTCCCGTAGGAGTCTGGGCGGAGTCTTCCTTGCGGTTGAAGTTGGGGACGGAGCCTGGCTCCCGTAGGAGTCCGGGCGGAGCTTACCAGCAGTTGGAGTTATGGACGGAGCCCGGCTCCCGTAGGAGTCTGGGTGGAGTCTTCCTGCAATTAAAGTCAGGTGCGAAGTCCGGCTCCCGTAGGAGTTCAGACGGAGATTACCAGCAGTTGAAGTTGGTGACGGAGCCCGACTCCCGTAGGAGTCCAGGCGGAGTCTTCCTTGCGGTTGAAATTATGGACGGAGCCCGGCTCCCGTAGGAGTCCGGGCGGAGTCTTCCTACAATTAAAGTCAGGTGCGAAGTCCGGCTCCCGTAGGAGTCCGGACGGAGCTTACCAGCAGTTGAAGTTGGTGACGGAGCCCGGCTCCCGTAGGAGTCCGGGAGGAGTCTTCCTTGTGGTTGAAGTTGTAGACGGAGCCCGGCTCCCGTAGGAGTCCGGGCGGAGTCTTCCTGCAATTAAAGTCAAGTGCGAAGTCCGGCTCCCGTAGGAGTCCGGACAGAGCTTACCAGCAGTTGAAGTTGGTGACGGAGCTCGGCTCCCGTAGGAGTCCGGGCGGAGTCTTCCTTGCGGTTGAAGTTGTGGACGGAGCCCGGCTCCCGTAGGAGTCCGGGCGAAGTCTTCCTGCAATTAAAGTCAGGTGCGAAGTCCGGCTCCCTTATGAGTCCGGACGGAGCTTACCAGCAGTTGAAGTTGGTGACGGAGCCCGGCTCCCGTAGGAGTCCGGGCAGAGTCTTCCTTGCGGTTGAAGTCGTGGGCGGAGTCCGGCTCCCGTAGGAGTCCGAACGAAGTCTGTCCGCAGCCGTTGGAGTCGAGGACGGAGCCCGGCTCCTGTAGGAGTCCGGTTGGAGCGATGGGAGTTCACCAACAGCAGTCGAAAGTCGGAAGAGACTTGCGAGGGTCAATCCCGCCAAGAACTTCGGCCGAGGGTATTTTATACCCAACAAAAATTATAGAGAATTCTACATTGCATTGTTTGGTATATAATTTAGATTATATAAAATATAAACTAATTTTTCTAAAGTACCTTCATCCTTACTTATTGATTATTGTCTATTTTTTAGAGGGACAATTTAAGTTTGAGGCCAATCTTTTTTCGTGATATCATCCATTATGTTTTCTTTTCTATTTTTACCAACTAGAATTACCTATAATTTATTTTGATGAAAATATTTTGGTCCTGAAGTTATCTGGTTAAAAGATTACAGGATTGTAAGATTACACGTAAACACATAGCCACCTCCCTCTAGACAATCAGATTATCTTTTTTTGAGGTAATGCTGTATTACATGTATTACATATAATGCAGCATTACCTGTGAAAATAACGAAACAAATAGTATAATCTGATTACCTGTTGCAACATTACATGTAATCCCGTCAGGATTACATATTACCAAACACCTCTTTTGTGTGATTTTTTTTAAGGATAATTTTTTCCAAAATTTTTTCTGCAACATTATCAAAAAAGTGATAATATGGATAGCCACTCTTCTCCAAGGTAATCCAGATTGCCTCATGAGAGGCAATCTCGATTACCATCCAAAAAGCATACCAAACGCACTAATCCAGATTACCATATTAAGTTGCCAGTAATTTGGATAGATGGCCAGCTATCAAACACAATCTATGGGATAAGTTCAGGGGACAGCGTGAAACCATAAAAAATAGGTGATGAATAATTTAATAACTAATAAATAATGGTTGAGGAGCTTCAAGATGCCACAACCAAGATCACACAAATATGATTAAATTAAATTAAAAAGAAAAGGTAGACAGGGATTTTGACAACCAAGATCACACAAATATAATTAAATTAAAAAAAATAAAAAAAAATCAAAAGTAGCGACAACCAACTGCATACATAACCAATACGGTTATGGAATAAGGAGTAAATTTACAGCTTCTGTGGGATTATGCACAATATCTTATACTCACAATCTCCTGTGATTTCAGGTAAAGTTTTTCATCATTAGGGAAAGTAAGGAACAGACATAAGCTCCAGACCGAAACAATGTTGTCAAAGCCAAAAAGAAAGCCTTCCACTGTCTTCTTGAAGCTACAATCACCAATGAGACAGAAGCAATGGCCAAAATGAGAAAAGCATTCCTTTAAGCTCGGAAAGCTTTCACAGCATTTCTACAATCCTTGCAATGGACTGTGTCCGATTGGGTTCAGAGTACAAATGTTTCCAATTCCACCCTTAGCAGGCACGGGAGCTGAAATTATTGCAACTAACTCAGTAGGGTAATGCTCCACAATTGCAGCGTCTCGGTGCGGAAGGGAAGAATTATATCCAAAATAATAAGGCATTCCACGGCCCACTTTATCCTTCCACTTCCTATATTCTGTAACCCAAGTGTCACTAGAACCAAGATTAAGGTATAATCTTCTAGTGGGTGCCTTCTCCTTCATAAGAACTTCGTTAATCTGAGATGAAAGGATACCCATATCCTGTTCGAAGACCTTGCATATGTTCTGGTGGAAGAACTATTTTGGAAGCAATCTCACTATGGGAGATCTGAATGAGGTCCCAAACCTTATTATGGACCTCCCTTGTCCGGTAGGACGACAAAGGAAGAGAGCCGCGACATATTGTTTGTTGCCTTTCTTTGTCGATGTACTCATTGTCGTTTTGAAGAACACAAGGGGCTTCAAAACGTAGGAAATTAGTCATGGCTGATTCCTTAGATTTATGCCACCATCCAGCAAAGTCCCTATCATTGCGCTCTGTTCCCTAGTACCGCGTGATGTTGTGTATATATTGAGACATCCATAAAAAAAAAAAATGATTATGTGATGTTTATCTAAACTATTCAAATATTCTTGAGATTTATTCATTTTTTTTTCTTAGTATTTTAACGCACGCGGCCATTCTATCTTTTGATGATGAATATTTTCGAAGCATGTATAGCATCCTGCGGTACTTTCATTTTTTAAGTACCATAAAAAATCCGTTCTCCCTCAAATATCAGTAGCTGGGCATCTTCCCTTTTTGAATACAAGTCTGTTTAAATCATGTGAGATAGGGACGTGCAGGGTCCATGAGGTTCTCAAGAAGTATTGAGTGGTCCAAAGGAAGCTCCTGGAAGCCAGTCCTTGCATGGTGCTCAAACCAGGGTAACTCATCAATATTTGGAGAGCTCTTAATCTGACATCCATAAACCATACAACTCCCTGAGGGACTCTTTCCTCATAAGTCTTTGCACAAGCAGAGCGAGGAATCCGTGCCTCAACTGGAAGCTACAAAATAAATGAAGAAAAATAACTCAATTTTTCACAAAATGTCTCACTCTTCTTATGCGTTAAAACTAAATGATTAGTAGAATGCTGTTGGTAGGCACCATTATATAAACAAGACAAAGAAAATAAGAAGGAAATGTTGAATTGAAATCTGAACAACGGGAATGTATGTGGACCTGAGGTATCTTCAAACATTTACCATCATCTCCAAATTGCCAGTCATGGTATAGGCATTCCAATCTTCAGGGTTTTTTTTTCCTTAATCTGAGGAAAATTCAATCATACATCAGGCTTTTTTTTTTTCCTTTAAAAAATCCAATTAAATTGCAATGTAATATCCAGACAGAGGAGGTGCCTGACAATAAAGTTGCGTTTGGAAGCGGAAAAAGTTAAAGTAAATGGTTTAGCTACTTAGCTAACTCCTACCCCTCTTTATCCTAGAATAAATTACCCTACCCTATGTGGGGATAAATTTATTCCTGGGTTACGTAAGATAAATGGGTTTGGAAGGCAAAAAGTTGTATACCGACTTTTCGAAAATACCCCCTCCTGAGAAAGTGATTTAACCCTAGTACTCCAATAAGTGTTTGGTTTGAAAAGGGTGATATAATTAACAAAGCTAAATAACATCTACTCCCTCATGTTCCTCCTCCAAAAACAGCATACTGACAGAAAAATAACATACTCAACATAATCATCATATCTAGTAGCTTTTGTCTTATGGTAACTTCATATGCTAGTTAGGTAGCATGGTTCTAAATCGGTTTCCTAGAACATGATATCCTCATAGTAAAATTTGTTTTTCAAAAATGTTCTCACCTGGCATATGAATGTTGGTTTGTTCTCCTAGTTAACAAATATAACATTTGCATGTCAACATAGATTAAGCAAAAAGGGCCTAAAATTATTTGTCTCTTGAACTGTAGATAAGTGTTAACATTTGCATGATATCTTTTCACCAGATAAAGGTTTTGTGAGAGGGTCTGCAAGCATTTGATTAGTAGCTAGGTAAGTACTCAAGTGCTATCTTACCCTATTTCACAACACTTCTAATATGATTATAACGCATAGCAATATACTTGCTATTACTTGACATTCTTTTATTTTTGGTGTTGTGAATTACGGCTTGATTATCATAGTACATTGTTATAGGTCCATTCGATACAACAATGAAAGATTTGCATCTCATAAAACACTTAATGCATAGAACATCTTTACTTGCAAGAGACATAGCAATAAATTTAGATTCCATAGAAGATAATGCAACACATGATTGTTTCTTAGAAGCCCATGCAACAATAGCATCACTTAATGTAAATAACCAACCACTGGTTGATTTAGAAGTTATTCTATCACTACCCTAATTAGCATCACTATAACATTTCAAGACATGAGTAGAACATTTATAATGCAAACCATAATTCAAGGTATGCTTCAAATATCTCATAACTCTTTCAATTTTTTTCCAATGTTAATGACCAGTATTACTTGTAAATTTACTTAGCATGCTAACAGCAAATGTAATATTAGGTCTAGTATAATTCATTACATATATTAAATTACCAATAATCTGAGCATATTGTTCTTGATTAACAGGTTCATCATTATTAGGTAAAAGCTTGCAATGCGGACCTCTAGGTGTTTTACTAGATTTATAATCAAAATAATTAATTTTTTAAATATTTTTTCAATATAATGAGATTGGGTCAAAATAAATTCATTATCCCTCTTAATAACCTTAACATCTAAAATCATATCCATGGGTCCTAAATCTTTTATATCAAAAGCTTGAGTTAAAAAAACTTTTTGTTTCATTAACACATTCTATATTGGAACCATAACAAGTAAATCATCAACAAAAAAGTAATCAAAACTTTATAATCATTAATACATTTAACAAACACAATTTTCAACTTTACCTCTCTTAAAACTAATTTTCTTAATTTCCTTCTTAAACTTTTTATACCATTGCCTAGGGGCTTGTTTAAGTCCATACAAAGATTTATTCAATTTGCAAACTTTATCCTCTTGACCTTTAACAAGGTACCCCTCGGGTTGGTAAATATAAATTTTTTCACCTAATTTATCATTTAAAAAAATAATTTTAATATCCATTTGATGAACAACAAGATTATATGTACAAACGACAACAAACATAATTCTAATATAAATAAATTTAGTAACAGAGAGAAAGTTTCAAAGTAATCAATATTCAATTTTTGACTATATCTTTTAGCAACTAACCTAACTTTATATTTATCAATGCTACCATCTAGTTTTAACTTTTTTCTTAATATCCATTTGCAACCAATTGGTTTAGTATTAGGAGGAAGATCCATTAGAGTCCATATTTTATTACCATTTATGGATTTGATTTCATCATCCATAGCCATCTTTCAAAGATTTGCATCAGGCAAAGACATAGCCTCTTGAAAAATTTTGGGATTATTTTCAATTAAGTAAACATGTCTGGTCCCAAATCCTATTCAATTCTCCATATTTTGCTTCTTCTTAACTCAAATTCAGATCTTATTATCTCAAAAGGCTCAAACTCTCTTTCATTAACATTAGAATGTTCTTCACTTGATCACTCTCTTTTTCATCTGAATCTCTCTTACTTGAAACAATGTCTATGAGATTAGAATTTTTGAAAATTATTTCTTAGTTAAGTTCTAATTCTTTTGATAAGTCTTTTTCCATATCAGGTTTATTTGCATCCTTAATGGTTAGATGCTCAAAATAAATAGCATGAACGAATTCAAATATTGTATTGCTACACCAATTAAAAAATCTATAAACTTTACTAAGCAATGCATAACTCAAAAATATAGATTTAATAGCTTTACTACCAAATTTTGATCTCTTTTGAATAAAATCTAAGACATGCAATGCAGCACCAAACTTTGAAATAGTCAATTTTTAGTTTTTTATTATTAAGAAATTCAAAAGGAGTTTTATCTTGATTTTTATGCAAAATTTTATTTGAAATATGACATGTTGTGTGTAAAGCTTCATCCCAAAAACTCGTAGACATGTTAGAATGAATGAGCATGGTGCTTACTATCTTTAATAAGGATCTATTTTTTCTTTTTACTATACCATTTTGGGATAAAGAATTTGGTGTAGATACTTCTCTAATAATGCCATATTGTTTGCAAAAGGATATAAATTTTAAAGAATGAAAATTTTCACCTTTATCAGATCTTAGTCTCTTAATCATTCTACCAATCCTATTTTCAATATCTTCTTTGAAAAATTTAAATTTTTCAAAAACCTCATTTTTAGTTTTTAACAAATATATATAAGTATATTTTGGAAGGTCATCAATGAATGTTATAAAATAGCATTTACCACCTCTAGTCAAATGCTCTCTATTATCATATAAATCCAAAAGAATAAGTTATAAAAGTGAAGTAGTTCTTGTGACGGGTTTCAAAGGTGTTTTTGCTATTTTCGCTTGTGCACAATATTCACACAAATTTATATATAGTTACAACAGAACTTTGTTTAGGAATATAATCATACGATATCATATGACGCATAGTATTTCTACTAATATGTCCTAATCTATAATGCCAAATATGATTTAAATCACCAACAATATAAGCAGAAATAGAAGTCTCTTTATCAATACTAGGGTTGGAAGTGTGCTCGGGCCGGTCTAAGCCCCATCGGGCCGGGTCGGCTTCGAGTCAAACTTTGAGCTCGGTCCGAAATCATTCAGGCCAGGCTCGGGCCAAAAATTAGGGCCCGTTTTCTTTCGGGCTAGGCTCGGGTAGACCTTTGGCTTGGCCCGGGCCCGGCCAGAGCCCGTGCCCAGTCAGAGCCCGTACCCGAAATCCAGACCGATTAAGAGTTGGACTTGGGCTTGAAGTCTTAATTACCCACTATCCACCGTGCATATGCTTCAAGATTTGCTCTGGTTCATGCGAACTTAGTGGCGGGTGGCCCGATGCGTCCTGTTTCTCACAACCCTTTGAGAGTTTTCTCCCTCCAGATCTCCTCCTCCTCCTCTATGGACTTCCACATGATGGTGATGAAGCAACCCACCGGCCAAAACTTCCAATGGCGACGAAGCCTCCTCCTCCTGAGAAGAGACCGAGGGCCCTCGGCTTCTCCATCCACTGCATCATCGTCTCCCCCTTCCTCCGCTGCCTCTAGACTGCCATCGAGGCCATCTCTGCTCTCTGCACCATCGTCGATGATGAAGCCTACCTCCTCGCCAAGGAGACCAGCCAAAACGTCGCCATCGATCCCTCTCGCATCAAGGTATTCCAGTCTGTCATTGATCTCCCTCCTACTCCGCTCGGCCCCGGTGTTTAGTACATGGCCGCCACCACCGCGGCCGCCGTCTCCTCCTCCTCCTACACTGCCGATGGGTGGACGTGATAGCAGCAAGTGAGCACTCTAGCGGTAGCAGGTGGATGCGACGGCGGCCATGCGAGCATGGCTGGAGGATGGAGGAGACATGGAGGAGGGGAGTTGGTGCAATCGGGCTCGGGTTGGCCCAATCGGGCTCGAGCTTGACTTGGGCTCGGGCCGGGCTCGGACTCATTTTTTTCCAAAATAATAGGGCCTAAGCCGAAAAATTTTCTAAGACTGGGCTCGGGTAGGGATATGGCCCAGCCTAGCTCGGTCCAGTTCCAGCCTTAATCAATACTAAGCAAGTACATATCATCTTTGGCATAGCCTTTCCCAACAAAGGATCCCTATTCAGAGATAATCACTTTTTGGAAATCAAATACAACTTTAAACCCATGATCATGAAGTTTCTTGACATAAATAAGGCTCTTCCTAAGCCTAAGAATATGATAAATATTCCTAAGAGTAAGAACATACTTTTCAGAAGTAAAGAGGAATTTGTACAGTCCCTTTTTCTCTGACAGTGCATGAGGAAAAATTATCCATGAATACTGATTTTTCACCGTTTAAAGCTTCATAGGTCTTGAAAAAGATTTCTATATGGAGTTGTGTGGCAAGTTGCTTCAGAATCAATTCACCAGCCTTCTATGTTGATCATGAGAATTTTAGTAGTCATAGCAACTATCTCATTATCCTCTATTACATTGGCCATTTTTTTTTTATCCTTTGCAATAACGGCAAACGCTAGCCAAATAGCCTAATTTGCCACAAACAAAGCAAGGATCTTTTTTTTTATTACCATTTTCCTTGGACTTCTCTCTTTTTCTTTTGTTGGAAGAATCTTTCTTTCTACTTGAAAACTTGTTCATGGATTTAAAGTTTGTTGGATGGATATCTGACCAGGACACCACCTCTCAAGACCTTTTCAGTACCATGTGATGCAGCAGGAAGAAAGAAGAAATAAAACAAAACAATCAAAATATGTGGATCAGCCACAAAAGGGCTCGCCTCTACGGGACATGCAAACTTCACTATGAAAAAAAAATTTTACAAGAGGAGATCTCACCCTCAACCCTTGTACACATAATTTCTCTCTCACCTGAAGTTTTCCTCACAAAAGCTCTCTCTCTTGGAAGACCCTCCTGAACCCGTGAAGTGCCTGGCGTCTGCTATCCAGGAGCTCTGCTCCTTCTCTCTCAGCAGCCTCACGCCTCTCTTTTTTCTCTTCTCAGGTTCCGTACGGCGCCCTCAGCAAAAATCGAACCACACCTTTCTCTGTTGAGGCACAGGCCTTTTAAAGGCCTTAAACAAGGGTTTAAACTTAATTAGATTAGGTTTAGGTCTCCTAAACAAGCCAAATCAAGCCTCTGAACCGTCGGATCAAGACCAAAAACTCCCTAGGCCGTCCGATCGCGATCGGTCCACAGAATAGCATCGTGGACCACGAGAAACGTATGAAAAATGCCCACGCAGTCCACAGGCCCAGTCGTGGACTGTCCGGTCCACGATGGATTGAGGTACAGGCCCAGGCACCTTGCCTGGGCCTAGGTCGGCCCGCGTGCGCGTGCGCGAGCCTGGGCCGCACCCACGTGCGGGCCCGCGCATGGGCTAGGCCGCGTGCCCGCTTGGGCCGCGCGCTCGACTGGGCCGCCTGCCCACCTGGGCTGCAGGCCTGGGCCGCACGTCCCGCACGTTGGCCCCGCCTGGGCCGTGAGCCGCCGCCTGCAGATGTGCTGCCATTGCTCTGCCGGCCCGCCGCCGACCGTCGGAGGTCCTCCGCTGCCTTGGATCTCGTGTCGACTTCAAAAATTTGTATCTCCTCCATCTGAGCTCCGTTTGGGGTGATCTTGATCTTGTTGGACTCTATTTTTCATTGCGAACCTCGCTGTGGGCTCAATGTAGGCTGAATCTTGAGGTGTTAAATCCTAACAATCTCCACCTCGACTCGATATTCGACCTCCTCCAAACTTCGCCCCCATACCCTGGGGCAATCGTCTGCTGATCATGGATGGACAAACATGGGAGTCGAGCCAGGCTACTCGATCCCATCTCCATCGTATGCTGTGCTCCTCCTGATCTGAGACCTGCTCGGGGCATCATCCTACGGCAAAAGGAATCTTACTTTGCGACGTCGCCTCTCGTCCTTCCGAGTCTCCTGTCTCATTCCCGATCCATCTCTTGGAGCTCCACCTCGCTCTGGGCTCCACCTGGCTCCCGAAGCTCCACCTCGCACCGGGCTCCCCGTCAGGTAATAATATCCTCTGCGCTCCTTCTTCCTCTTCAGCACAATCCTATCGCCGTGTAGCACCCTCAGGATTCCTCCACCAGCTACCGTCCTGTAGCCTCTTGAATCTAGTCTGCTAAGTGAGATAAGATTTTGTCTAAAATTGGATATGTATCGGACCTCTCCCAATCTCCTCGCTGCACCATTATGTGTCTTCCAGTTGACTGTCCCAATGCCTCTGATCTCACAGCTCGATCCATCCTGATTTTGCTCAAGTCCCTCCTGGACTTGGACCGCCCTCGTTGCGATCTCCTGTCGCTCCATCTATCGCCTTCTACTCCTCCAGAAGCCACCAAAGCTGAGTTACCGTCACCTGAGCTCGAAGTTGGGTTCTCCCTCCTGAGAACCTCGTTCTGGAGTATCGCCGCGGTGACCTCATCCATCTTGATGGTGCTCTTCCCCACCAGAAGAACAATCATCAAGGACTCGTATGAAGGGAGAAGTGACGCCAGCAAAACCAGCGTCCTGGTCTTCTCCTCAACATTCTCACCAACGCTGAAGAGGTCGGTGAGGATCTTTTGAAAGTGGCTCAGATTCTCCTCCACGCTCTGTCCCTCAGTCATCCGCAGTTGGTAGAACTACCTCCAGAGAAAAAAAATATTGGTGAGAGACTTTGCCATGTACAACTCCTCAAGCTTTGACCACAGCACCATCGAAAAAGTCTCACTCAGCACATGGATCACCACCTCATCCATCAGGTACATGCGGATGGTACTCACCACCTGCATCTGTAGTCATTTTCAATCCCGCACCTCCATGGTGGTCGGCTTCTCATCGCACAAGAGAGCATCGATCAACCCCTATTGGATGAGCACGTCCTTCACCCTTGCCTGCCACAAAGAGAAATTGCTCTTACCATCAAACTTGTTGATCTCCATCTTGATTGTTCTTGTCTTCTCCATCTTTAGTCTTGCTCACCACCGCTGCAATCTGCGTCCTTGTACTATCTTGCTCTGATACCACTTGTTGGATGGATGTTTGGCTAGGACACCACCTCCCAAGACCTTTTCAATACCACGCAATGCAGCAGGAAGAAAGAAGAAATAAAATAAAATAATCAAAATACGTGGATCAACCACAAAAGGGCTCGCCTCCACGGGACATGCAAAGTTCACTATGAAAAAAAAATTTTATAAGAGGAGATCTCACCCTCAACCCTCGTACACCTAATTTCTCTCTCACCTAAAGTTTTCTTCATAAAAGCTCTCTCTCTTGGAAGACCCCCCTGAATCCCTGAAGTGTCTGACGTCCGCTGTCCAGGAGCCCTACTCCTTCTCTCTCAGCGGCCTCACGCCTCTCTTTTTTCTCTTCTCGGGTTCCGCACGGCGCCCTCAGTAAAAATCGAACCACACCTTTCTCTATTGAGGCACAGGCCTTTTAAAGGCCTTAAACAAGGGTTTAAACTTAATTAGATTAGATTTAGGTCTCTTAAACAAGCCAAATCAAGCCCCTGAATCATCGGATCAAGATCGAAAACTTCCTGAGCCGTCCGATCATGATCGGTCCACAGAATAGTACCATGGACCATGAGAAACACGTGGAAAACGCCCACGCAGTCCACAGGCCCAGCTGTGGACCGCCCGATCCATGATGGACTGAGGTACAGGCCCAGGCAAGGCGCCTGGGCCTGGGCCGGCCCGCACGCACGGGCCTGGGCTGCTCCCGCGCATGGGCCCGCACATGGGCTGGGCCGCCCGCCCACCTGGGCCACGTGCTGCCGCCGGCCCGCTGCCGGCTGCCGGCGGTCCTCCGCCACCTCGGGTCTCGTGCCGACTTCAAAAGCTCGTATCTCCTCCATCCGAGCTCCGTTTGGGATGATCTTGATCTTGTTGGACTCCGTTTTTTATCGCAAACCTCGCTGTGGGCTCTATGTGGACTGAATCTCAAGGCATCAAATCCTAACAAAGTTATTATAAGCTGGTCCTTCAACATTGCGATTCATTTTGTCTCTATTTTGATTATCAACTTCATCTCTGATTCTAGCCTCATTTTCAATTTGAATGTGCTGCAATAGTTGACCCAAACTCAAAGACTCATTTTTATGTTTTAAAATCTTTTGGTAATCCCTCCATGAGGGAGGAAGTTTACCAATAATAGTAGAAATTTGAAATGTCTCTGAAATTATTTCACCTGTGTTAATCTATTGAGAAACAATCTCGTTGAGTTCATCAACTTGATCAATGATAGGCTTAGAATCATTCATTTTAAAATCAATATACTTATTAACAAAGAAAGATTTATTGCCAGCATCTTCATTAACATATCTTCTTGGGAGAGCATTCCATAGATCTAGAGCCATCGTGTGAATATGAAACACATTGAATAGAGAGTTGGTCATCGCATTGAGGATAATGAAACAAAAAAAGCAATCATCCTCTAACCATTGCTTTTGACATTCAATGAGTCCTCCATTAGCTGCCTGCTCTTATGGATATGGTGTATTTAGTGCATAGGCAACTTTCGTAATTATAAGTTGATAAAGAACCTTGATGCTGCAATGTTTATAATTGAGACTGTTAAATATTTCAAGCTTCTCCGCATTTTGAATTTGAGCCTTGAAACTTGTAAATTCCATGATGAAAAGATAACTATCCTTAGCTTGTTATGGTAGAATAAAAATTCAAAATATGGTCAAAGAAAAGTTAGGCAAGGCGTTTCCAGGAAACTATCTTCAGGATGGTTATTTCTCCACTATTCATGCAGATGGCAACTTGAAAATATTAATCCTAGGATATAATGCTTAACCAAGAAAAATTGAGGTTATACTCCAGAATTTTTCTCTCACAAGGATTGTACCCAAAGAAGAAAAAAATATCAAAATAGTTAAAGATAGAGACTCAGATTTCTCAAATTCCGATAGATTTATAAGAGTTTAAACACTACATCAATTTTTTTTCAGAAATAGAATGATGCAACCGTATGTTTCCTTGAGAAACAACGTAACTCCTCATAACTCAACGTTGTAGAAGTCCTCAATGACTAGAAACTTTCTGAAAAATTAAAACTCTTTAAAAATTCAGATTATTAGGACCCTTATTAAATATATCTTCTTAAAGAGTTTTAACTGTTTAGAACTATTATCATTATTTATTATTGTTTTAGGAAATACTTACATGGCACTAATAATCGACTTTGACATGTTAGTGTTGCAGCACCATGAAAATATTTGTGAGGCATATCAAACTAAGTTGGGTGGGGCTTACGCATGATGAATATGGTGCAGCTTGAAAGTGTCAATTACTAACATGTCTATGACAATATCAGGACATGAGAAAATTTGAGGTCGAAGTCATAACCGTTTACCAAACATTCTTCTGCCAGATTATTCACATAACCATCGGTGCCACATACAAGTCTTGATGAGGCAAAACTTCCTCCCATCAACTTTGAAACATTGTTAAACACATTCTCATAGTGTTGTGTTTAGAAAATCGAAATTTATGATGATAAATTAACATCTCCACTTGTATCATTAGAAGATGTTTACCATTAGAAACCAAATATTATGTTTTTGTCTCACATATATTTTCTCAAAAGACATATATGTTTCTAATTTTGAGTTGATCTCTTGATCACCCCTGTTGATGTAAAAATAGAATAATCTTTTTTGGGATAAAGGAAAACAGATATCTGGAAAGTAGAAAGTGCTTTTGAACCGGCTCACAAGGAAGATAAAGGAAATTCAAACCAAAACAATTGGCTCTCTTCAAATCCAGAAGAAGAGAAAGGAAGTTGCACATCCACTTACCCTAAATTCCATGATCTACCCACTAGCCAATCGGCTGGCTGGTTTGCCTAACTAGTTCATCTGCTCCACTAACCCAATGAATTAAAGCTGGTTTGCCTAACTAGTTCCTCTGATCCACTTACCCAATGAATTAAAGTCGGCAAACAAAACAGGTCAACGTTTACCCCCCCCCCAAAAAAAAACAAAAAAAAGGTCAACGCACAGAGTGTTATCAAGACTCCCATTTGATCTCATCGTAGCCCATTGCCGCCTATCCCCGGCATTTCCATCACAAGAACGCGGGAAAAAAAGGGGCGGCAAAATATCATGTATATTTGTGAACCACATCCCATCCGAACCTAAAAAAAAAAATAATAATAAAAAATAAACACATTCCTCGCATCATGTGCCATCGTGCCACTTTATGTACCGGTGCGGTAAGCAACGAGAACCTAATAAATTCCTCTCGTCTAACCAAGTCCGCCACTCTCCGGCGGGCTCTCCCAAACTCTCCAGTCTCCTCCCTCCGAGTAAACGAAGAGAAAAAAATGGGAAGCCTCGACTCAGGTATACTTCTCTCTCATCTCATTCTATTTCGTGATATCCATTACTTTCCCCTTTTAACCCTAACCCTACTCCTAATATCTTATCTTCTCAGATACCACCACCACCGTGGGCTTCTTCCTTTCGGACAAGTCTGCCAAGGTGTTCGTCGCCGGCCACCGTGGCCTCGTCGGCTCCGCCATCCACCGGAAGCTGGTCTCCCTGGGCTTCACCAACCTCCTCCTCCGCACCCACGCGGAGCTGGACCTCACCCGCCAGTCCGCCGTCGAGTCCTTCTTCGCCGCCGAGCAGCCCCGCTACGTGATCGTCGCCGCCGCTAAGGTCGGAGGCATCCATGCCAACTCCACCTTCCCTGCCGACTTCATCGGTGTAAACCTCCAGATCCAGACCAATGTCATCGACGCCGCGCTCCGCTGTGGCTCCGTCCGCAAGCTGCTCTTCCTTGGCTCCTCCTGCATCTACCCCAAGCTCGCCCCCCAGCCCATCCCTGAGTCCGCCCTCCTCTCCGGTCCACTCGAGCCCACCAACGAGTGGTACGCCGTCGCCAAGATCGCCGGCATCAAGATGTGCCAGGCCTACCGCCTCCAGCACGGCCTCGACGCCATCTCCGCCATGCCCACCAACCTCTATGGCCCCTTCGACAATTTCCACCCGGAGAACTCCCACGTGCTCCCCGCTCTCATCCGCCGCTTCCACGAGGCCAAGGTTTCTGGCGCTAAGGAGGTCGTCGTCTGGGGCACCGGCTCCCCCTCAGGGAGTTCCTCCACGTTGACGATCTTGCTGATGGTGTTGTCTTCTTGATGGATCGGTACTCGGGGCTGGAGCACGTGAATTTGGGCAGCGGCAAGGAGGTGAGCATCAAGGAGCTGGCCGAGATGGTCAAGGAGGTGGTGGGTTTCCAAGGGGAGCTTGTCTGGGATGCGACGAAGCCGGATGGGACCCCGAGGAAGCTCATGGATAGCTCGAAGCTGGCGAGGATGGGGTGGGAGGCGAAAATCTCACTCAAGGATGGGCTCGTCAATACCTACAAGTGGTATGTGGAGCATGTAGCAAAGCAGCAACAGCAGTGATGTTCTGATCGTCTGGTGGTACCTTTTTTTCTCTTCTTCCATTCGTGTTCTACCTGATGGTTTTCGATTACATTGTCGTCGTCGTTGTTGTTCTCATATCAGTATGCTTTTGGGGAGAGGACTTAATTAAGATCAAATTGTTATCTACATGCATAATCCTGGATGGATTTGTAATGCTATATTCTTGTTGATTTTACGAATAAAAGAGCAGCGCTTTGCTTGTTAGATTAAATCAAAATTTGTCTTTATAATTGTTGAAACCTAAAGGAATTGCATATTTTGATATAAGATGCAGTTCAGAAGAGTAATGCTTTGCATATTCTCAGATGCAGATAATATATCATGGAAAAAATAATAGTCCCCTTTTGAGAGAAGATACAGCATCAGGGTATTATTCACATCTGCAGAGCATCTTTATGTAGTATAGAAAATGATTACAAGTGACCATTTAATTCTCAATGTTTAGCATCGGCGGCACTCCCTTTTTTTGCCCCTCTGGGGTGGGGGAGGGAAGACGATGACATTGGAACATCAGGTTCCACACCATGCCTCTGGTTTAATTTGGTGTTCTTCTGAGCCTGTGTTTCCGTCATGTTGGGATCAAAGGAACTATCAAAAATTGAAAGCATTGCTAAGATAATTTAAAGTATTCAAACCACACCTAATTTACCATTTATATTTAGAATCTAATATCAAGCCTAAATCCATAGACCCTCCCTAAATGCAGAGCTAATTGCAATAATTAACACTTTGGCCATGGCACCTAGTCACCAATTTCTATGACATTCATTTTTTTCCTCAGTCTCTGGACCCACCTTCTTGGCAAATCTGATTTGTCTTCTTGAGTTCATTTTCTCCCATTCCTTGCTTATCTCTTGTCTTTTCATACTCATGATGGTAAGTTGATGATACTTCCCGGCTACCTTCCTTGAACCCCTTGATTCTTTCTCAAAGGCCACTTTCATCTCTTGATATAACGCAAAATGCATGAGGTAAGGATCTGAAAACTTGCATTTAATATTGACCTGAGAAAGGATCGCAAAACATGAATGTAATGCAAGGTCACTTGATGTAAGGGATAATTTGATAACTGCTTACACTTTACACAATGTTAAATAGTTTTGCTTCAGAAATTAATTTTGAAAAATTAAATTTTATGCCAAAAATAATAATTTTTAGACCTTTAGACTTGTAGATCTACCCATATTCCATAGTATATCTGGAAATCAACCTAAGCATATGTCATTTTTTAACAGTTTTAGTTTCGGATTTCAGTGTTTTTTGGAGGGATTTTAGGTGGGCACATTCCTTACCAATTCATGCTTATGCACTATCAGTTGTAAATCAACTGGAATCATATAATAAAACTTGCATTTAACCTAAATTCACAAAAAAAAATGTAATTTTTTTTTACAAAGAAAAGGGGAAATAATGTTGAGAGTTATTTGTTTAGGTGCTTCCTTTTCTTTCTGAGGGGGAGGGGAATCTGGTGATGATTTGACTTGATTTTTTGAATATCACCTTTTAGCACCATGTTTAGATGAGCTTGTTCCTCTACAAAGCAAAGAACAAGCTTCTCACCTCCCTCCTTGGTGAGATAGTGGGAGGAAATTGAACTTTGGAACATGGAATCAGGACCTAATTTGTCTCGATCATCTTGAATTGGCTGGTGAGAGTTGGGGCCTGGGATACCTATAGGACCTTGGGTCCATATGTACTAGCACATCATCGTTTGTAATGTTTGGGACCAACTAGGCTGGTGGCTAATTTTGCTGGGAACAATCCGGCCAAAGCTTCTAGCAAACAAAAGAGGGCCCAAGGCTTGGTTGCACGAGAGAGGAAGAGGAGACAAGGGCAGAGGGAGAGCTCAGGGCCCTTCTTTTTGTTATTCTCAAAGCATTGGTGTTGATATCAATATTGGTGGCATTAAGCCAACATGGGTGCTAAATAGCTTTCCTAATGCTAAAATATAACAAATAAAATATAAGATCCTTCTAGACATTCACTAAAAATGACAAACAACACAGAAAAGAAAGAAAAAGATAGCATCCCGGTGATTCACTATAAAGCCAAGCCATCCCAACTTGACCCTAGACTTGGGAATGAGACTTAAAACCTTGTTGTATAATCCTTTTGAGTCATTGTTGGTTGGTACTAGCTCATGCTAAAAATATGGAACCAACTTGATCGAATACATACAGGGATCAACCAGCTTAGTCAATACCTAGGATGCATTAGTGCATCATGGCCCCATACAAATCTAGGCCTATAAGGCACATACTACTAGCACAAAAAAGCCATGCTAGCTAGTGTATGTCAAATCAAGGTCAAGAGACTGGGGAATTATTAGGAACTTAATGATTCTGGTGGCTTGCTATCCTACAAAAAAAGGGGGATAGATTTGCAAATCCAAAGGTTTTGGGAAAATGAAGAAGACTTGTAGCTTTCTAGGGTCTCTAATTAGGTTATGGTGGTAGAATATATTATTTAGGGTTAAGAAGCTACAAGGAAAGGTTTCTAAATATTCAAGAGTTAAAGGTCAGGTTCTGTTTCGTTATGAACATTTTTCAACAATATGCATGGATTTTTGGTATTTGAATGGAAACTTCTAGGAAGGGCTGTGAGGGCCTCTTAGGGTTTGAAATAAATTTTCTATTTCTATGATTCTATGGGGATGAATTAAATAGAAATAATGTTACCCTTTTTTTGAGGAAAAATGAGGTTACCAATTAACTTGAATATATTTAGACTTGGATCAATGGGCTTAAACATCAAAGAACATAAAAATGGGATAGAAAGATACCATATTAGAAAAAAAATTGAAGGGAGGAGGAACTACCAAAATTGACTTTATTTTCCTTTCAACGAAAACAACTCAAATACTATGTACAAATGTCAGTCTATGTTAGCCACTAATTAAAGAGATAGATAACTGAATAATGTTTTCTTAGTGATGAAAGGACTTCACTATTACTCAAACTAGCACTAAGACTCTTTAGTATAATTTGACTTAAGAAAAATGCATTTATTTAAAACTGAAACTCCAGTAAGTTCAAACTGTAACAAGTTCTAAATTGCGACCTTATCAATAAGAAAAATTGAGATCTTCAAACCAGCAAGTGAGATCCACTTAATGAGGAGTTCAGCATGTATCTAGTCTCATCTTCTTAGCTTGGATATTGCTCGATCAATTAATTGTGTATTTAGAGCTCAATCAATTAATTGCTTCTATGCTTCTTTCTAACCTCTAGCAAGCATTTAACATTGTTGATCTAGTGCTGCTGCTTTTTGGCTCCATTCCTTCCGCTGATGTGTTTCATGAGCCTTTCTCAAGATTGATTGATGCAGTACAAGGAGAGGATAACAGGTATTGATAGATTATAGGCTAGAAAAAGGTTAGGATTAAAGAAAGAACAATTAGGATTTTAGAAAAACCTGAAGTTTCTGAAGTTCATTGATAAAAAAACTGACAAAAGATGGCTACAAACCTATGTTGCAGCACTTAAATATTAGGATTACAAATATTTCTTTTAATCCCAACCCTAGATTAACTATTTTAAATCATAGCCATTGAAAAGTTATTAAAATAAACCTTGAGCTACAGTACTCGGGAACAATAACAGAACTACAGTAACCCATGAACAGTAATTTACTATAATAAAATAGCAATTAAAATAAATAATCTATTTAAAGTTTAACTTTAAGTTTCTGCATCATTCTCCTCGGCTTGAAAAACTCGACTCCGACGAGAAAGCTTTCAAAGTTTCAACATCTGGATCAATCTTCTTCAACTTATCTTCAGCAATTCAGGTACTCTCACTAGCTGGTTTACCCAAGCACTTCATCAAGATTCTTCTATATTGGTTACCTCTTTAAGACTTGACTTCTTTGATATCCAAAATATCTTCAATAACGTCAACTGAACCCTTAGGATATTGTTGAATCAGATCTGAAACTTCAACCACTTCTCCATCAAAATCCTCAAATGGATACAAATTTGAAACATTAAACACTAGACTAATCCACAGGTCTGATGGCAGCTCAATTAAATAACCATTAGAGCTTATTTTCTTCAACACTTTGCAAGGCCAAACTTTTTTGACTTGAGTTTGTGGTAAGTACCTTTAGGAAACCTCTCTTGCCTCAAATGCACAAGGACCAAGTCTCCTTTCTCAAATTCCTTGACACGACGATGTTGATTGGTTGCATTCCCATAAGTCTCATTGTTGGTTTTTAGTGCAACTTTTACCTCCTTATGAACTCATCAAATGTGATCCATAAATGTCTCTCCAATATCACGAACTCTTGCTCCTTATAGCAAAGAAACTAAATCAATGGCATATTGAATATCCTTCATCGGCGGTAAACCTTGTGGTAAGTTACCACTAATCAAAATTGAAAACTCCTCTAATAGTTGCTGAATTTTTGGTGGCTGTTGAAGGGATTCCACCATCTGGTCACTTTCTACTACTTTACTCATTAGGGCATACACTACATCTGCTTCTTGGCATTCCAATTCAAAATTTTCAATCGATAAAAAGCCACTAACTTTGTTAGCTTTGAAGAATCAGCTGTTTCTTTTGTTTCCTCCTTTAAGGGATGCAAGGTATACTTTTTGTTATCTCTATAGAAAGAATAAGTGTTTGGCTTAGCATGATGCTTCGTGTTATGATCATATAACCAAGGCCCTCCTACAAGGATATGGCCAAGTTCCATAGGCACAACATCACACAATGCTTCATCATCTAAATTAACCCCCATTGTAAACTTACCAAGCATCAAGAAGAAACTAGTATTTCATTATCCTACTTGAGCCAACAAATCTTATAGGGATGAGGATGTTTTTCAATAGATAGCTTTAATTTTTTCGCAACATCTTTCGAAATGACATTCTGCATGCTACCTCCATCAATAACTAAATCACACACCTTCCCACCATAAAGAATGCATGTTCGAAAAATACTACGTCCCCTTTAATCTTCCTCTTCTTCCTTATTTGTGGTTGTTATCACTCTCCGAACCATCAACGATTCCCTTTGAATGGGATGGACATCTACTTCTTCACCCTCTTCTACATAGTTATCATAAATTGGCTCTAGCTCATCATATTCGTCGTCTTCTGGGTCTACTAGGTTCACTCATCGCTTAGGACTTACATAAGAGTTATAATCCTTTTCTCCACGCATGAAGCATCAACTTTGTGAGCTGCTATTCCCTTTTAAAGTAGTAGGGACAGAATTGTTTTGTCCACCATAACGCACCACAGTCTTCCCCTTATCACTCCGGCCAAAAGCACTTGCGCCACCTCCACTTGGCCGATTGTTTGCATGGATCTCTTGACTGATTCGCTGAGCAATTTGCTCACTTTTAGTACTTCGAACAAACCTCATATTCTTTTGCATTGCATCACTGAATTGTTCGTCTATGGGCTTCCTTGCACCATATCTCCACACTCATTTTTTCACTAACAAAACATGTTGCCGAGCATCTTCAAGACTACAAACAAACAACCCCCCATCTCATCTCTAATAGATTGGTTTAATCCAGCAAAATAACAAGAAGTTATCTGTTCATTAGTTTCAGCCAACTCTACTCGAATTGACAAGCTATAAAACTCCAAAGTATATTCTTCGATCGTCATACTTCGTTGCTTCAGAGAATGGAACTTCTCATGCAACTCCATCGTATAATCAGCCAGTAAAAATTATTTTTGCAGCTTCATTTTCATGTGTTCCCAAGTGCTGACCTTTGGTTTACCTTATCGCGCATGTTGCTCTTCAACTCTCTTCCAACATTGAAATGCAGTGCCCTTCAATTTAAGCTTCACAAACAGCATCCTTCTATTTTCAGCCATAGGCTTCCACTCAAAATAATTCTCCAAACTAGCTTCCCAATCTAAATAATCTTCGGTATGCATCTTTCTGTAGAAATTAGCAATTTTAATCTTGATTCCACCATGGTTTAGATCTAGGGCATGAATCAATCGCTCCTCCAATCTACCTCGCACCGCATTATCTACAGCTCCAGCATCACAAAAGGGATTGTCAAAATCACCCAGATCAGTTTCATCCTTAAGACCACCTTTTGGCATGTCTATTGGGTCATGGTCGTCTTCTGGATTTTCCACATGGGCTGCCATAGGTTCATGTCACCATAAAGCTTGAATAGCTCACAACAAATCTTCAATCATACGCCGCATCTCAGCCATATTTGCTTGCTGACCTTGATTTCCTTTTTCGCGACTTTTAGCACATCCAACTATGGCTTAGGAAAAAAAATGCTAATATGATCTAATAGGATCCTTGCTCTGATACCAAAATTGATGCAGTAAAAGGAGAGGACAACAGGTATTGACAGATTATAGACTAAAAAAGGATTATAATTAAAAAAAATAATTAGGGTTTAGAAAAATCTCAAGTTTTTGAAGTTTCTTGATAAAAAAATGACAAAAGATAACTGCAAACCTATGTTATAGCACTCAAATACTAGAATTATAAATATTTCTTTTAATCCCAACCCTAGATTAACTATTTTAAATCCTAGCCGTTGAAAACTTATTAAAATAAACCCTGAGCTATAGTACTTGTGAACAGTAAACGACACAATAGTAACCTATGAATAGTAATTTGCTATAGTAAAATAGTAATTAAAATAAATAATCTATTTGATGTTTAATTTTAAACTCCTGCATCATTAATGATGATCTTGATCATCTTATAAGTTTTCCAAACCTATGAAATGAGTTATTTCTTATGATTGATAAGGCATCGGGCATCCTTCAGGAGATATGGAAAAAAATGAGGTGTCCAAGCTTATTTTTAGTCTTGGTAAAAGATCTTTCTTGAGGGATCGTGTTGTCTTAGAAGAGATCAGCAACTTTTTTTGTGTAAGCCATATTCTTACCTTTGCATGAAGTACAATGTGTATGACAACCCCCCTCTCGTTTGCCATCATCTGTAAAGAAATGAACTTTCCTGCTTTCTTTGGTTTATTATACTAGACCTTTGTTTTCAACCCATCTCCTTCTCTCAGATCCATGTACCATATTCTTATTTCATCATTGTTCTTTTCTTTCTTTGTGTGGTATTACTGTAGTTCCCTCTGTAAGATCAATACGATTAGTTCCAGGCAATCACAAATTCACAAAAATGTTTTCAAATTTTGTTCTACTTTCTCCTAGTACCCGTCATTCCTTAATTGCCCTAGGTATTGCCATCATGCCCTTTCTGTGTGATTTTGGCTCATGATCTGCCAGCATTTTTTGCTACAGTGTGGAAGTTCGATGTGAAGTTCTCAAAAGAATTTTCATTGTAAATGTGAGAACATGTCAATCCTTATCATATGAGCATAGTTATAAAAATTGGATGGTGACTGACTCGGCCAAGGGACCAGTGCATCATGGTTATCGGTCCAACCACCAAGTCAATCATTCGGATCGGACGATAGTTAAAAATATAAATTTTTTTAAAAAAATATTAAAAATATGTATAAGATTAAAAATATGTGTAACTTTTTATAATTTTTTTGGTTTAAATATTACTAATTAAAACACATTGATCTACATTCTACTCTTTAATTGCACCATATATAGTAAAATCCTGATTTATCTATTTTGTTAACAAATGTAAATAAGGTTTTATGGAATGTAGGAAAAACTATATAAAAATTATTGATTTACTTTTTAAATAGTACAGATCTAAAAGTATCCATATGCATAAAATGAAGTATACTTTTTTTTGTTTAATTTTGCACCAAAGAAAAAAAGAATTGATTATTTTTCTTTTTTTTATTGGAAGAATTGGCTATTAAGATATTCATCAAATAACAGCTTCTGAATAATGTAGATACAATTTCTATCGCTAATAGGTTATTAGAAATTAATTGTTGTCTTTGTGATTGATAGGTTCCCAACCAAAATCCTGATCAAGGGTTCAAATCCTATTTGAACACTATTTTTGAACATTTTTTGAAGGTAGCTGGTTCACCCACTTTTTAGCCACCCAGGTCACCGGTTTTTCCTGAAAACTGTTCAGGTCAGTAGTTCTCAGCTGGTTCAACTACATTTTCAGTTCTATGTGAGGGCTGGACTGGCCAAGTTTTTCAGCTTGACTAGCCGGTCTATTCTGGTTGTTATAACTATGCATATTAGGATTTTTCCTTAGCATACCAAGTGAACTTTGTTTATATAGAAGAAAAACCAGTCAATCCATTTAATTCTATAGATATAGAAAATTCTTGGCTCTCTTATTTTAGGATCATTCACTTTGTCTTAATCCATGGTAAAGTTATATCAGATTCCCCTCTTAATCCACAAGGTCTTGACATAAAGTCCTAGTAACTGCTAAACTCTTTCCAGAAATCTATATATTTTTCCTTTCATCATTATGTATAGTGAGAGTCAACGTGGAACCATTTTTCTTACCCTTAAAACTACTTGGCGAAGATGCTTCTCCAAGCAATTCACAACCACAAGATGAGGCTGCACCCCAAGAGTTCTGCCTTCTCAATGATTCTCAAGGGCCTTAGCCATCTCCAGTTCTGTTTCCGATGCTCACTCGAGATTGAGTTCAAGTGGTCAACCCTACTTTCTATCCTTCTGGTGTTTCATCTCTTAACATGATTTTCCGTTCCTTTTAAGTTTCAGGATGAGATCCTCAGACCCGGTCCCCATGATTCTTTCTCTGTCTTTTTCTCTCCTGTCTGCAATTCTAATATTTTTAGGTTCGTGGTTGCCTAGGAGATAGTTTTGGATGGAGAGCTAACAACTATTATGGACCATGATTACTGAGAGTGAATCATCATATGGTAAGTTTGAAAGCACAGATGCATAGGCTGGTAAGCAATCTGTTCTTTCTGATCTTGCAAAATGATATGGTTAATAATCCAAGTGTAGTTGATAAAGATGATGGTCTACTAGTGTCCTAGGGTGCTGCATTTTCTATTTTAAATAAAAAAAGTACAAACTAACACCGTTGCTCCCAATCTGTCATGAGAATTCAGCTCTAGAGCCAAGTTAGTGGCCTTATAGGTGAATTCTGACTTCTCAGATTAAGAATTTTGACTAGAACCAAGGTTCTTTGCAAGGCTTGGAGCTTGCTTTTTTGACTGCAAGTTTCCTTAGTTTAATTCTTAGTCTGCTAGTTGTAATACGAGGCAATCAATTAATAATCATTAGATCATCTTGTTAATTTTCTGAGACTTAAATGTCTACATCTCTAATGAACTTTCTAATATCTGGGATGAAATTTGGTCTCTTTCTTTGATCCTAAATTAACTAAGATGAGCAAGTTGTCAAGAACTGACATGCCAGAATTTAGTAACTGAATAACTTCACTGCCAACTGCCCATCGAGTTGTCATTATAATTATGATTTTTTTAATGATAGTGAGCGCTACAAGTCAAGGTCTCTACTTATGGTCACCTTTATCATTGAATATACCATGATCCTGTTCCAAGTGCTAGTACACTTGGTTCTGATCTTGCATTGTGGTCGTCTGCTGTTGCATAATGGTGATTATGCCCTGACAATCATTTACACACTTGAAATGCCTTCTTTTATTACCATTGAAACCAGTTCTTCTGTGATGAAACTTGCCATCTTCCTTTAATGAAGTTGTAACCGTATCTTTTTGCCAGAGTTAATGAGTAGGTGTTGAAAGTTGAATAGGTGTCTCCTGTAGAAGCCTCATTTTTTCCGCAACTTCATGAGCTTCATGTAATGATCTGTTATGTTGCACATTGTTGTTACGACAAGAGCTCCTCCAGCATAGCTGATTGATGGCTTCCTTGATGCTTCTGCTTTCTCTGGCTGTTATGGAAAGATCGGAATAAAATGTTCTTTAATCAAAAGCAGGAGACATATAGCAACATTATGTTGCATACCCAGCCATCATATGATTATAAGGGGACTCCTAAGCTATACAGCTACCATCAAGCGAGTCAAGATATGCTAGAAAGGCTACTGATAAGCTGAAGCTTGTCTTTGAAATCTGATGTTTTGGTGTGGGAGCCTTTGGATGTCAAGAATCATAACTGGGCCAGATGGCAATTCCGGTGTCCAAGAAGTTGGCTTTTCGAACTCTGAATTTGGTTGGCCATTCTGGAGTAGCATTTAATGCAGAAAATCTGTTCTTTTGTGACAATTTCAGATGGCCAAGGTCATGTAGTTGTGCAGTGGATTGGTGGCATGTAGAGCCATTTACCTGGGGGCTTAGTAGGTATACTATGATGCTGTGCATTGGTTGTGTTAGTGTGTTTTTGAATCTTGTGGACTGACAAATCAAACTGTTGTGCATAAAGTTAATGGGAATTCATAAATAAATCCGTAGAGTTGAACATAAAGATCGATACTTATGGCTATAGTTTTATAGTTATAGAGGCGAAGGATCCTGAAAATATAGAATTCTTAGTAAATTGTTGTTCAGAATCTAAAAAGTTCATGACAAGCACATTAAAAAGCAAAATTCAGTAGCAAAAATCAGATATCGAATAATCTTCATAAAGAGTGGATGCGAGGTTTCCCTAGATTTTAGGAACATGTAACCATGATGAGAGTTGTTTATTTACCTGTTAGTCCAAAATCTTGATCACTTTCCCTCTTTTCTCACTTGGTTGAAATCCATGAAAGAGCAATATTTTGAGTGGAGGTGGAGATTCATTCCATACTAATTAATTATATGCAAAATATGAAGATGATTCTTTTTTGATGACTAATTATTTATAATTGTGTCTCCCAGAAGACATTTAATATTTCAAATTGTAGGGGTGAGCTGGGTTCATGTGTTCAGTGAGGGTCTGCCAGAGTCCTATGTGATGTTAATCCTGCAAGTGGTTGGCTTTTCAGTTTCAATTTTTAGGTCAATGGCAAGTTTGATTGAAGAACAAGCATAACTTCATGGTGAATGTAAATTATTAGAAAACAAGAACAGCCATAAATTTATCTTTTTCTTTTCCCCCAAGAATAACTGTGGAGGCGCCATCTGTTAGATTTATGTAGGTCAAATACTTGAAAACAACACCATATTCTAACTAGAATCTCCACATATGTGGAGGAAGGATGCAGCTATCAGACTATAGCCAAGGTTTCTACTTGATTATTTTACAAATTTATTATTTTAAAAATTATTTATTATGTACAGTAAATTAGATAAAAATTTTCATTTTATGTTTCAAATTAAAAGCAACTCTCCACTTAAGTTTAAATTAAAATAAGCTCCCCATTTCAAATATAAATTAAAAGCAACTATCCATTTCTAACTGAAATGACCGTTATATCTTTATACCATCGTACGGTTATACAACAAGATAGTATTATTTTTTAATAATATAGTACTGTTTTCTAATATCGCAGTATTATTTTATAATACGTAACGTAGTACTGATTTATAACAAAGTATTACTGTTTTCTAATATCGCAGGTTGTTTTATAATATAGCAGTACTGTTTTATAATAAAACAGTACTGTTTTATAATAATATTATATTACAATAAGGCAGTACTGTATTGTAATAAAGAAGTATTATTTTGTAATACCCTTACATCATAATAAGACAGTATTGTTTTACAATAAGGTAGTATTACTTTATAATAAGGCAGTACTATTTTCTAATATCACAGTATTGTCTTAGTATTGGTTTATAACTGCAGGGGTAATTTGGTCATTTATACCAATTGAGGATAGGACTGGAAGTGGGCTAGGCCGGACCCTAGCCCGAGCCCAGCTTGAAATTTTTTATTGGGCTTCGGACCGGGCTTAGGCCTGAAAATTTTTAAAAGACCCAGGCCCGAGCCCGGCCCGAACAGATCGGGCCAGCCCACTGCCAACATCACTCCTGAATCCCTGTTAAAAATTAAAAAAAAAGGCTAAAGCCCTATAAGCCCTAACCCATTCCGGTGGCTGGTCACGACGATGATGCCCGCTAGGTCTCCGACGACGACGACGACCTCCTAGCTCTTGGAGCTCGAGCTTGGCTTGGGTGGCACCATCAAATTCGGTGAAGATGATGCTTGTCTCAAGGACGTGGGCATGGGTGGTGAGGAGCCAGGTGGCAGCGATTGTGGTCGAGATTGGCATGGGTGGCGAGACTAGCCGCAGATCTTACCGACACCGTCGAAGAGCTTGTCGGATTCTATGAGAGAGGTTGAGGTGATCGAGGTACACTGGACAGTGGGGTTTGGGAGCGGCGGTCGGAGGGAGATGGGGGCTTAGGAGTTACAGTCGAGGCTCGAGAGAGCAGTGGTTGGATGGAGACGGGGGCTTGGAAGCAGCAGTCGGAGGGAGACGGAGGCTTGGGAGTGACAGTCAAGGCCCGAGGGAGCGGGGATCTAGAGAGAATGGGCGCGACAAAGGCAGACCTGTGGAAAGGAGAGCACCTGTGGGAGATTGGAGGGGGCAGCCCGACGCCGCTGAAGAATGGGAGGAGAGCGACGGTGGAGATCGACGGCCGGCGGGAGAGCAGGGAGGATCGGGAGTGAGGACGGCAACGGTCGACGGACGGATCCAGCGCACCTTGATGGAAAAAATCGGGACTCGGGACTTCGAAAGGGAGAAAGATGGAATGAAGCCCTTGATATTTGGACTCATAATCGGGCTAAACTTTCGGGCTCGGGCTCGGGCTCGGGCCTGGGCTGGATCCGGGCCGTGCCAAAGGTAGGCCCGAGCCCGGCCCGAAAGTAAAATGGGCCTTATTTTTTGGCCCAAGCCCAGCCTGAATGGTTTCGGGTTGAGCCCGAAATCTGGCCCGAAGCTGGCCCGGCCCGATGGGCCTCGGGCCGGCCCGAGTCCACTTCCAGCCCTAATTGAGAAGTTGTTTTTACGTGAAACTCAACTGGAGAGATACTTTTAAGTTTAAACTCAAACGGAGAGTTTTTACTAGTTTACCCTATTATATAAAATATTTGATAAATTCAAATTATCTCTTTTGGTACTGTTTCTTTTAACGATCTTGTGAAAAAACAGTCAAATTCTTGGTTATTTTGCATGGCAAGGAATTTCCGAACTGGATTCTGAATGGTCTAGATCGCCCTTCCTTCATTAAAAGGCAATCACTTGGTAGCTGGAGTCTTCCACCTAAGATAATGGACCTCTTCTAAAATCTTCTTGGAATTTAGGACTCATGCTCACTTCCTAAGTGCAAAAGTGTTTCTAAAGTATCCACTTTCCTTGCACCTACTTCCCCAGTGAAAATGTGTTTCTACATTACCTGCTTTCCTGCATTCACCCACATCTGCTCCCACACCCCCTCCAGATTCCAGCAACCAAGTCTATGGGGACTCTCACGGCTTGTCATATGTTTAATTGGTAGTGAATGACACTCTGGGTTCTAGAAAGGATACTGACAAGCTGAAGCTTATCTGTCTTTGAAATCTGATGTGTCGGTGTTGGAGCCTTTGATTGTCAAGAATCATAACTGGGCCAGATGGCAATTCTGGTGTCCAAGTTGGCCATGCTGGATTGAAGATTTTAATGCGGAAAATCTGTTCTTTTGTGATAATTTCAGATGGCCATGGTCATGTAGTTGTGCAGTGGATTGGTGGATTGTAGAGCCGTTTAGCTGGGGGCTTAATAGGTATACCATGGTGCTGTGCATTGGTTATATTAGTATCGTTGGTGCAAAAATCCATCCGCATCGGAGAAGCTGGAGTCGAGGGAGTCGCGGTCGCCGTCGGGACTTGCAAAGAAAGTCTAAACCGGAGTTAGGGGTGCTCCGGCAAGACCCTCCGATACTCAAGTCAGTTCTCTGCCTCAACAAGAATGGAGTGCTCGAACGAAAATTTTAGCAGAGTTTTGAGATAGAAAATGAGAGCTTAGAGAATAACGTATCTGAGGTCCCCCTTTTATAGGCGGGGGGTGCGATAGGCTGATAGCGATATTTGTAACCGTCTGGCAGTGGGCCGTTCGGAGCCAGAAGGAGCTTGTTATGAAGAGTAGTGGAGTGGAATCGTGGCCATTATTGTGGTCTGCCAGGGAGTGATGGAGCCGCGCAGAATCCGTCGCAGGAAGTGGAGCAGAGTCGTGGCCGTTACTATGGCCTGCCAGGGAGTGATGGAGCCGCGCGGAATCCGTCGCAGGAAGTGGAGTAGAGTCGCGGCCATTACTATGGCCTGCCAGGGGATCCAGACCTGTCGGCCGAAGTTCGGTTAGAGTCCGATCTTCGTAGAAGCTTGGATGGGGGTCATTTGTCGAGGAATCTCGATCGAGGCCTGTCTGCAATAGAAATCTGAAAGGAATTCGTCCACAATGAATCCGGCACGGACCGCTCGTGATAGAAATTTGAAGTAGATCGTTTGTAGCAGAAGCTCGGAGTGGGTCGCTTGCAGTAGAAGCTCGGAGTCCGGCCCTTGTAGGAATTCGGGGTGAGGTCTACCTGCAACAGGAGCTTAGGGCGGAAGTCCGGCTCCCGTAGGGGCTCGGACGAAGTCTACCTGTTCGGAGAAGGAGTCCGGCTCCCGTAGGAGTCCGGACGAAGTCTTCCTGCAGTTGAAGTCGGGGACGAAGTCCGGCTCCCGTAGGAGTCCGGATGAAGTCTTCCTGCAGCCGGAGTCGGGGACGAAGTCCGGCTCCCGTAGGAGTCCGGATGAAGTCTACCTGCAGTCGTCCGGCTCCCCTAGGAGTCCGGATGAAGTCTACCTGCATTCGGAGTCGGGGATGAAATCCGGCTCCCGTAGGAGTCCGGATGAAGTCTTCCTGCAGTTGAAGTCGGGGACGAAGTCCGGCTCCCGTAGGAGTCCGGATGAAATCTACCTTCAGTCGGAGTCGAGAACGAGGTCCGGCTCCCATAGGAGTCCGAATGAAGTCTTCCTGTAGCCGGAGTCCGGGACAAAGTCCGGCTCCCGTAGGAGTCCGGATGAAGTCTACCTGCAGTCGTCCGGCTCCCGTAGGAGTCCGGATGAAGTCTACCTGCATTCGGAGTCGGGGATGAAGTCCGGCTCCCGTAGGAGTCCGGATGAAGTCTTCCTGTAGTTGAAGTCGGAGATGAAGTCCGGCTCCCATAGGAGTCCGGATGAAGTCTTCCTGCAGTTGAAGTCGGGGACGAGGTCCGGCTCCCGTAGGAGTCCGGATGAAGTCTTCCTGCAGCCGGAATCGGGGATGAAGTCCGACTCCCGTAGGAGTCTGGATGAAGTCTACCTGCAGTCGTCCGGCTCCCGTAGGAGTCTGGATGAAGTCTAGCAGGTAGAAACTTGGGTGGAGTCTTTCCGTCGTGAAGAATCCGGTCAACATTGGTGGGGGTTTATCCGTCGGCAGAACTTGGAAATGTTGCGGAGGCTCGGCCGCCGGAGAGGTTCGAAAAGATGTCGCCGAAGGTTGGATGTCGGTAGAACCCCTGGAGGGTCACTCCTGACACGAACTTTGGCTGAGGGGGTATTTTATACCCAACACTAGTCTCCTTACTTCCGAGTTCGAGTTTCGAATGAAGGAAGTACAGAGAAATTTTCACAGCTGAAGTTATCCCCTTAAATCCTATGCACGATTGCCCTCAGATATCCTGGCATTTAATGCGCGTGTGCTGGAGTCTTTTTCCAATTAGGACGATCCGAAGAGTCCTTTCGGAATTTCCATCGGAGCGTAGTCCCAAGCGCCACACCATAATGGTCCCGCCAGCGGTCAGCCCTACACCAGGTGAGTGGGACACGTGGCGGGCATTGGTAGACCTAGGGACATCCGCCACCGTAACTGTGTCAGGCCCCGTCGCTTATTTAAGCCCCCTCTTTCCCTCCGGGGACTTCACCTCGCCTGAGAGTCGATGCCTTTCTTCTGCCTGAGAGATTAGCCACCCCATCAGTGCCCTTTTCGACTCTGGGCATTCTTCGCACCAATCTTCGCCATCTCCGCCGGCTCCCTGCCGCCTTCAGTCTTTCTGCCCTTTCGAGGAGTTCTCCCGCCGGGGCTTCTACCCCGAAGGCCAATCTCGAGAGGATGTTACGGATCGAGAGGAGTAGGAGGGGGAAGACAGTGGTCTGCGAGTTCAGTGGCTGCCGAACTATCACTAAGGGTTCCCACCACCTCGAAGGGGGCTCGAGGGAGAATTCCTTCAACAACAGGGATTTAATAACGGAACCAACCGGTGAACGCGTTCCGCCCGAGAATTTTGGAGTAGTCGAACGAGGCAACACCGGTCAAGGGGATAGAGTTGTCGTCATAAGCTGTGACGGGTTTCTTGACACAGTCGGGGTCGAAGGACCAGAAGCGGTCGGCACTGACGGCGGGGCAGTAGAACTTGTTGTGGGGATGGTGGAAGTAGCGCATGCCGACCTTGCCGAAGTACCTAAGATGGTGGTCGTCGTGGAGCACACGGTGGTGGTGCATGCCTCCGGCATCACCGTGGCCTCCGGGGTACTTCCGATTCTTCCCGATGCAGGTCGTCGTCGCCGCTGCCATTGCCGTCGCTGCCCCTTGAATTCTATCCCCCCTTTTCCCCCTAGGGTTGGGGTTTCGGCAATTGAGCGGAACGAGGCGGGGGCGAGAGCCGATGGATTCATCACACATGCTGGGAGATACTGCTGAGGAAGATGAAACCGGAAGGAAAAGCCAAAAGCTTGGAGCGGTTTTTAATGTATTCTTTTCAAGTCTTGTAGTAATGTTCTTTTTTTTTTTCGATCCTCAGGGCTTTGTACCGTACCCCTTGTTAATCAAGAATAAAAAGGAGCTTTTTGTTACCTTGCCCGTACTTTGCGTCAAATTATCGCCTGCCGAACTTCTTTCATTCACTATTGTTAGTGTGGTATTCCCCCCTCCTTTTGCCGATGTTGTTTGGAGGTTCCTGACCGTCGCTATGTCGGTCCACTTCTTCTTTTTTTTCTCTCTTTTTTTTTTTTAAACTCCCCTCCCATTTTTTCCTCTTTTTTTTTCTTTTTCCGAGTGAGAATTTTTTCTCTGCTCTTAGTGGGGTCGCGGGAGCGCGAAGGGGCCGCTGAGAAGGTTCTCTTTTTCTGATCTGATTTTGAATGATCGGATCTCAGTTGGCGCTAGGACGATGTTCTTCTCTTACTTCTGAGGTAATCGATTTCAGCCCAGATTAGGATGAGGTTCTTCCCCCGCTCCTAATAGGGCTGTGGGGGCACGTATGGGCGTTGCAGGGCCTCTCCCCCCATCCGGTCTCAGAGTAATCGGGCCTTCGACTTTGCTCATGTTAGGGCGAGGTTCTCCTCCTGTCCCTAATAGGGCTATGGGGGCGCATATGGGGGCTGTAGGGCCTCTCCCCCCATCCGATCTAAAGATAACCGGATCTTCGACTTTGCTCCTGTTAGGGTGAGGTTCTCCTCCTGTCCCTAACAGAGCTGTGGGGGCACATATGGGTGTTGCAGGGCCTCTCCCCCCATCCGGTCTAAAAATAATCGGGCCTTCGACTTTGCTCCTGTTAGGGCGAGGTCCTCCTCCTGTCCCTAACACGGCTGTGGCGGCACATATGGGCGTTGCAGGGCCTCTCCCCCCATCCGGTCTAAAAATAATCGGGCTTTCGATTTTGCTCCTGTTAGGGCGAGATCCTCCTCCTGTCCCTAACAGGGCTGTGGGGGCACATATGGGCGTTGCAAGGCCTCTCCCCCCATCCGGTCTAAGTGTAACCGGGCCTTTGATTGTGTCGAGACAAGGTTCTCCTCCTGCTCCCGACACGGTTCGTTTCGAGTCCTGTCGATATAGGCTCGTGCCAAGAGAGAAGACACGTGGATATAAAACTTCTATTTAAAGTAAAGTTATTGGTAATACATTCGTAAATTTTTCGAGCTCCATGGTCGCGGGAGGTCTGCTCCTCCGAGCTCCTTGAGGTAGTAAGTTCCGGGCCGGACCACCTCCTTGACTTCGTACGGGCCTTCCCAATTTGGGGCAAGCTTTCCTCGATCCTGAGGTTGCGAGACGGCGGCTCATTGAAGCACTAGGTCTCTTGCTCTAAAAACTTTATTTTTGACCCGAAAATTATAATAGCGGGTGACTTTCTGTCTGTAGGCTGCCATTCGAACTTGAGCTACTTCCCATTTTTCTTCCAGCAAGTTGAGGTTGGCTTTAAGACCTTGCGAATTGTGATGTTTGTTGAATGCCACGACTCGTGCCGACGGGAGCTTGAGCTCAATTGGGATAACAGTCTCCGTTCCGAAGGCTAGAGCGAAGGGGGTCTCTCTCGTGGGCAGTCTTTGGGCAGTTCGGTACGCCCACAACATATGATAAAGTTCGTCTGCCCAAGTTTCCTTCGCCTTTTCGAGCCTTATCTTAATCCCTTGCAGCAGAGTTCTGTTGGTCACTTCAGCTTCGCCGTTCGCCTGAGGATGGGCTACCGATGTGAAGTTGTGGGAGATGTTTAGATCTTCACAAAATTCGATGAATCTCGCTCCCGCAAATTACTGCCCATTATCAGTAATTAGGGTTCTTGGCAGGCCGAACCTGCAAACGATTGACTTCCAGACGAAGTCTTGTACTTTAGCTTCTGTGATTTTCGCCAGCGGTTCGGCTTCGACCCACTTGGTGAAATAGTCAATTGCTACAAGGAGGAACTTCCTCTGCCCCGACGCCACGGAGAAGGGTCCAAGGATATCCATCTCCCATTGCGCAAACGGCCATGGGGCACTCAAGGGTGTAAGCTCGGCGGCGGGCTGTCTCTGGATGTTGGCATATCTCTGACATCGGTCACACTTTCTGACGTATTCAATTGAGTCACGGTACATTGTTGGCCAGTAATACCCTTGGCGGAGCAACTTGTGGGATAAGGATCTAGCCCCCAGATGGCTTTCGCAGATTCCTTCATGCACCTCCCACAAGGCGTAGTCAGCTTCCGAAGGCCGGAGATATTTTAAAAGGGGCAAAGAGTATGATCTCTTGTACAACTTGTCCTCATAAAGGATGTACCGGGAGGCTTGATTTCTGAGCTTCCGAGCTTCTTTTGCATCATGAGGGAGAATCCCGTCTTTGAGATATGCCACCAGTGGATCGATCCAACTGGGCTCATGGTCAATTTCCATCACGGGCCGCGATTCTTCCGTACTTGGGCACTTCAGAACTTCAAAGAGAACATCCTTGGGCAATTCGACCGGAGCCAGCGTAGCCAGCTTGGAGAGAAGATCGGCCCTGGTATTTTCCATCCTTGGAATCTGCCTGATGTTGAAGCTACTAAAGGCGAGGACGAGCTCCTTTACTTTTTCAAGATACTTAGCCATGCTGTCTTCCCGTGTTTCGTAGTTTCCGCTGACTTGTCCCACTACCAATTGGGAGTCGCTGTGAACTTGGAGCCGATCTACTCCCAATTCTTTGGCGATCCTCAATCCTGTGATCAGAGTTTCATATTCCGCTCCATTGTTTGTTGCGGAAAATTCGAAGCGCAGAGCGTACTCTACGATGATTTCCTCCGGACTGATCAAGATCAGGCCCGTGCTTGCGCCCGACATGTTGGAAGACCCATCCACGTAGAGGGCCTAAGAGTAACTAGGGGGGTCTGCTTCTTCTTCGGGGGAGTTCGGTCAGGGCTTCAGGCCATCAATTTCACCCTGTTCAAGTTCGGCCTCCTCCGAGATAGTACACTCTACTATAAAATCTGTCAATATCTAGGCTTTCACTGTCGGTCTAGGTCGATAGTTGATGTCGAATTCAGTGAGCTCGATCGTCCATTTCGCTATCCTCCCGGAGGCATCTGCCCGGTGTAGAATCGCCTTAATCGACTGGTCGGTGAGCAACGTTACAGTGTGCCTTTGAAAGTAGGGTCAGAGCCTTCGGGCTACAATCAACAGGGCGTAAGTCAGTTTCTCTAATTTAGTATACCTGGTTTCGGCGTCTCTCAATGCGCGACTGATGTAGTAGATCGATCGTGGAATTTTTGCTTCTTCCTTGACAAGAACTGCTGCGAGAGCCATAGGGGAGACCGCCAGGTACAAAAATAGCTCCTCTCCAGGCTCGGGCTTCGCCAACAACGGAGGCGAGCTGAGGTAGCTCCTTAGCTCTTCGAACGCCTGTTGGCACTCAGTGGTCCAACAGAAGTTCTTCGGCCGCTTGAGGGTTTGGAAGAAGGGTAAGCACCGTTCGACCGACCTCACAACGAAGTGATTCAGGGCTGCCACCCTCCCTGTAAGGCACTGAACCTCTTTTATCGACTTCGGAGCGGCCATCTCCTGGATGGCGCGAATTTTCTCTGGATTGGCTTCAATCCCGCGCCCCGATACCATGAAGCCCAGGAACTTCTCCGAGGTCACTCCGAAAGCACATTTAGTCGGGTTCAGCTTCATCTTATATTTTCGAAGGGTGTCAAAGGTCTCCTCGAGGTCGGCGACGTGGTTCACGGAAGATTTGCTTTTCACGAGCATGTCGTCCACGTAGACCTCCATGTTGCGGTCGATCTGCTCCTTAAAGATTTTGTTCACCAGCCACTGATAGGTCGCACCTGCATTTTTGAGGCCGAAAGGCATGACTCTGTAACAGTAAAGGCTACGGTTAGTAATGAAAGCAGTCTTTTCTTCGTCTTCTGGCGCCATCCTGATTTAATTATAGCCAAAAAATGCATCCATAAAGGTGAGAAGCTCATGGCCCGAGGTTACATCCACCAGTTGATCAATTCTGGACAGAGGGTAGCTGTCCTTTGGACAGGCTTTATTTAGCTTTTTGAAGTCTATACACATCCTCCACTTGCCGTTTGCCTTTTTGACTAGGACAACGTTGGAAATCCAGTCAGGATAATTGACTTTTCTAATGAATCCGACTTTCAGGAGTTTGTCCACTTCCTCGGCTATCGCTTTCTGCCTCTCCGATGCATGACCTCGGATTTTTTCTTTCGTCGGTCGATGCTTTGGATCGACGGCCAGACGGTGTTCCATGACTTCTACGTCAATCTCCGGCATGTCTGCTGGAACCCAAGCGAAAACGTCCGCATTCTTTCGTAGGAAATCAATGAGCTGCGTCCGCACCTCTTCCCCCAGGTTGGAGCCGAACTTCACCACATGCTCCGCATTTCCATCGTTCAAAGAGATCGAAACCAGATCTTCGATTGGGCCGCCCCTTTCCTCAGCAAGATCGTCGCGGGCATCCAGCCCATCAACCGGACAGAGGTCAGATTGGTCACTTCTTTGCAAGGCTATGTTGTAGCAGCGTCTGGCCAGGGCTTGGTCTCCCCTGACTTCTCCGACCCCCTGGTTGGTAGGGAATTTCAATTTCAAATGGTAGGTTGACACCACGGCCCGGAGAGCGTTGAGGCCAGGCCGGCCGAGGATTGTGTTGTAGGCTGACGGCGTCTTCACCACCAGGAAATTCACCAACGCCCTGGATTGTCTTGGATATCGACCCGCAGCTACAGTCAATGTTATTACCCCCTCCACCGGGACAGCATCGCTGGTGAACCCTACCAGAGGGGAGCTAATCGGCCCCAAATGACCGTCAAGAATGGATATTTTTGAGAAGGCATCGTAGAACAAAATGTCGGCTGAACTTTCATTATTGACAAGAACGCGGCGGATATCGTAATTAGCTATATTTAAAGAAACTACAACTGCGTCGTTATGAGGAAATTGAACTCCCTGAGCATCTTCTTCAGTAAAGGTTATGGATTCCTCAATCGTTTGTCGCTTAGGAGGTTCGGCCAATACACCGGTTGTTCCCTGCCGGGATTCTCCCGAGATGGTGTTGGCGAAATCCGTCAAAAATCGATCATCTGACCGCTTCACGCCGACTGCTGTTACCGGAGGAGGAGGAGCCTGGGAAACCAGGGACGGGGCCAGAGCTTGCGGAGCCCGCTGGGATCTGGCCGCGAAGGCCATCGACCACCTGGAGGATGCCCTTTGAGGAGGCATCAGATGGATATCTGGTAGAGGAAGGAGAAGAGGATGTCAGAGAGGATGACCTGGGGCGGTCCCATTGAGCGCTTCTTTAGGAACAAGGGTACTGCGAAGACACAGACCCTTCCTCTAGCGCCAATCCTGTTGGTGCAAAAATCCACCCGCGTCGGAGAAGCTGGAGTCGAGGGAGCGCGGTCACCACCGGGACCTACAAAGAAAGTCTAAACTGGAGTTGGGGGTGCTCCGGCAAGACCCTCCGACGCTCAAGTCAGTTCTCTGCCTCAACAAGAATGGAGTGCTTGAACGAAAATTTTAGTAGAGTTTTGAGATAGAAAATGAGAGCTTAGAGAATAACGTATCTGGGGTCCCCCTTTTATAGGCGGGGGGTGCGATAGGCTGATAGCGACGTTTGTAACCGTCTGGCAGTGGGCTGTTCGGGGCCAGAAGGAGCTTGTTATGAAGAGTAGTGGAGTGAAATCATGGTCATTATTGTGGTCTGCCAGGGAGTGATGGAGCCGCGTGGAATCCGTCGCAGGAAGTGGAGCAGAGTCGTGGCCGTTACTATGGCCTGCCAGGGAGTGATGGAGCCACGTGGAATCCGTCGCAGGAAGTGGAGCAGAGTCGCGGCCATTACTATGGCCTGCCAGGGGGTCCAGACCTATCGGCCGAAGTTCGGTTGGAGTTCGATCTCCGTAGAAGCCTGGATGGGGGTCATTTGTCGAGGAATCTCGATCGAGGCCTGTCTGGAATAGAAATCCGAAAGAAATTCGTCCACAATGAATCCGACACGGATCGCTCGTGATAGAAATTTGAAGCAGATCATTTGTAGCAGAAGCTCGGAGTGGGTCGCTTGTAGTAGAAGCTCGGAGTCCGGCCTTTGTAGGAATTCGGGGTGAGGTCTACCTGCAACAGGAGTTCAGGACGGAAGTCCGGCTCCCGTAGGAGCTCGGACGAAGTCTACCTGTTCGGGAAAGGAGTCCGGCTCCCGTAGGAGTCCGGACGAAGTCTTCCTGCAGTTGAAGTCGGGGACGAAGTCCGGCTCTTGTAGGAGTCCGGATGAAGTCTTCCTGCAGCCGGAGTCGGGGACGAAGTCCGGCTCCCGTCGGAGTCCGGATGAAGTCTACCTGCAGTCGTCCGGCTCCTGTAGGAGTCCGGATGAAGTCTACCTGCATTCGGAGTCGGGGACGAAGTCCGGCTCCCGTAGGAGTCTGGATGAAGTCTTCCTGCAGTTGAAGTCGAGGACGAAGTCCGGCTCCCGTAGGAGTCCAGATGAAATCTACCTTCAGTCGGAGTCGGGGACGAGGTCCGGCTCCCATAGGAGTCCGGATGAAGTCTTCCTGCAGCCAGAGTCGGGGACGAAGTCCGGCTCCCGTAGGAGTCCGGATGAAGTCTACCTGCAGTCATCCAGCTCCCGTAGGAGTCCGGATGAAGTCTACTTGCATTCGGAGTCGGGGACGAAGTCCGGCTCTCGTAGGAGTCCGGATGAAGTCTTCCTACAGTTGAAGTCGGGGACGAAGTCTGGCTCCCGTAGGAGTCCGGATGAAGTCTTCCTGCAGTTGAAGTCGGGGACGAGGTCCGGCTCCCGTAGGAGTCCGGATGAAGTCTTCCTGCAGCCGGAGTCAGGGACGAAGTCCGGCTCCCGTAAGAGTCCGGATGAAGTCTACTTGCAGTCGTCCGGCTCCCGTAGGAGTCCGGATGAAGTCTAGCAGGTAGAAACTTGGGTGGAGTCCGCCCATCGTGAAGAATCCGGTCGACGTTGGTGGGGGTTTATCCGTCGGTAGAACTTGGGAATGTTGCGGAGGCTCGGCCGCCGGAGAGGTTCGGAAAGATATCGTCGAAGGTCGGACGTCGGTAGAACCTCTGGAGGGTCACTCCTGATACGAACTTCGGCTGGGGGGATATTTTATATCCAACAAGTGTATTTTTGAAACTTGTAGAGTGTAGACTGACAAATCAAATGGTAATACATAAAGTTAGTGAGAATTCATAAATAAATCCGTATAGTTGAACATAAAGCTCGATACTTATGGCTATAGTTTTATGGAGGTGAACAATCCTTAAAATATAGAATTCCTAGTAAATTGTTGTTCAGAATCTAAAAGGCTTGCGACGAGCACATTAAAAAGCAAAATTCAGTAGCAAAAACCAGAAATTGAATAAGCTTCATGAAGGGTGGACACGAGGTTTCCCTAGCTTTTAGGAGAATGTAATTATGATGAGAGTTGTTTATTTACCGGTGGTCCAAAATCCTGATCACCATCCCCTTTATCTCACTCGGTTGAAATCCATGAAAGAGCAATATTACCAGTGGAGGTGGGGATTCATTCCATTCTCATTAATTATATGCAAAATTTGCAGAAGATTCGTTTTTGATGACTAATTATTGATAATTGTGTCTCCCAGAAGACATTAAATATTTCAGATTTGATGGGTGAGCTGGGTTTGTGTTCAGTGAGGGTCTGCCAGAGTCCTGTGTGATTTTATCCTGCAAGTGATTGCTTTTCAGTCTCAATTTTTAGGTCAATGGCAAGTTTATGAGTGATTAAAGAACAAGCATAACTTCATGGTGTGTGTAAATATTGGAGAACAAGAACAGCCATAAATTTATCCTGTTTCTTTTCCCTCAAGAATAACTGTGGAGGTGCCATCTGTTGGATTTAGGTAGGTCAAATGGTTGGAAACAACACTATATTCTACCCAGATGCAACTACTAGACTGTAGCGTAGGTTGCTACCTGGTTATTTTGTAAGTTTATCACTTTTAGTAATTACTAATTGTATAATGTATTTGATAAATTCAAATTCTCTTTTGGTACTGTTTCTTTTAACAATCTACTGAAGAAATGGTCAAATTCTTGGTTATTTCGCATGGAAAGGAATTTCCGAACTGGATTCTAAACATCCTTGGTCGCCTTCCTTCGGTAAAGGCAATCACTTGGTAGCTGGAATCTTCCACCTAAGATAATGAAACTCTTCTAAAAGATAATGAACCTCTTCTAAAATCTTCTTGGGATTTAGGACTCATGCTCACTTCCTAAGTGCAAAAGTGTTTCTAAAGTATCCGCTTTCCTTGCACCTACTTCCCAAGTGAAAATGTGTTTCTACATTACCTGCTTTCCTGCATTCACCCACACCCGCTCCAGATTCCAGCAACCGAGTCTATGGGGACTCTTACAGCTTGTCATATTTTTAATTGGTAGTCATTACAGCTTGTCATATTTTTAATTGGTAGTGAATGACACTCTGGTTTCAAGTTGAGTTGGTTACAAATTTTGCCATAAAAATCTTGTCAGAAGAGGGTTAATCTATCCTTATATTGGTTAATGACCTAGTGAAGTCTTACAGGTTCCCTCGGAAACTTTTGATGTCTTTACTATTACTACCTAACTGGGCCTATTCATTTGGCTATCGATAGACTAACTGTTAGCTAAAGTTGGTTGGCATCTCACTCTGAGGGCTTGCCCTTCAAGAGGTCCTGGTTCAAATCATTGGGGGATGGGGGGTGTGAATAAAAGAGTTTGGGTCTTTGAGGAATAGTCTATCCCCTCTGCAACCATTCCATGTAAGCTCTGGTTTATTTAACTGCAGGCATTTGCCCACACAACCCATCTCCAAACCACCTCTTGCCCCATTGTATGGCAGAACTGAGAGACTAGAGGCACTCATGTAGAGCAACAAATGACATGACTGAGGAAGGGACAGGTTTTCTCATGATCTCCCTTTTCTGAATGAGGTTTGGGGTCTTTGGACGAGCATGCCTTTTGTCATGATCTTCCCCTCTTTCATACAATGATTTTTTTTTAAAAAAACAACCTTGGAGATGAATTTCATCCTAATGAATCTCGCGAAGAGAATAAATTTAGTCCTGCTTTTTGTGACTGTGGTTAGAAAAGTGCGGATAAGAGTTTTTTATAGCATTTTAGTGCTAGTAAATGGTGCATCTGTTGGTTGAGAAAGGAGAATAGAAAAGAAAGAACATGATCTTGGAGGAAAATTCTACAATAGTAGTAATAGAAGCTGGTTGTCAAGGAGATATTGAAATCGCAATGATGGAAGCTGAACAATGGACGACGTCTCTTTCTCGATAGAACGATCCGCACTCAAAGACTTCTGCAGCTAACATTTCATTTCTTGTGACACTTTGAATGGTCAATAGACTAAATGATAGTGGTGTGATGGAGATTACGAGCACCTAAACCACCAGAAAAGCACAAAAGCAGGGAGTCCAAGTCCCATGCCGACCAGACATCATCATCGCTTCCAATTCGAGAACCACCACCTTATAAACAATGAAGCATTCTAAGGAAGAGGCTAGAAAAGATGATGTATGTGAATGCAAGTAGCTTGTATAAAAGGAACGAATGAATATGATTGATTGAATTTATGACATTGCACTCAACATATCAGAAATGCTGGATCTCAAGATAGCAATAGTGCCCAAGAGAAATTCTTTGTCCACCACCCTTGGTGGAGAAAAAACACACCACTTCATCCGATTGGGCCACGTAATGTAATTAATAAGAGAGTAGTCATTTAATACAACTCAGCTTTTTTCTCAAATTTTCTCTGACCAGAGTATCCTTTTCCTCTAACAGGATATCATAACAATCAACAGAATATCATAATAGGATATTATAATAATCAACAAAATGTCATAGAAAATACCAAGATGTCATAATAATGGTATGACATCCTTTTGCATCGTATGAACAATTGTGGGGTGCTATAGAAAATAACAGGATATCATAATAATAATATAACATCCTTTTGCATCCTTATGATATCCTTTTACATCTTATTAACAATTATCGAAAAGTCATATAAAGACACATGAAGTGATATATATTGTTCAGGATGTCATAGAACAAAGAAAGAAAATTGTTATTACTTCATGATACTTTATATAACTTTCTATGAATCCTATGATATTCGGATAATGTTATAATATCATGTACTTGGTATGATATCTTGTGCCCATAATATTGCTTCCCGATAATTATTTATAAAATATCATATCATTATTATGATATCATGTTATTTTTTATGATATTCTGTTGATTGTTAAGAAATTTTGAATAATTATCGAGAAGTCATGTAAAGACACAGGAAGTCATATATATTGTTCAGGATATTATAGAACAAAGAAAACAAACTATTATTACTTCCTAATGTCTTATATGACTTTCTATGAATCTTATGATATCCCGATTAATGTTATGACAGCCTATACTTGGTATGATATCTTATATCGGTAATATTACTTTTCGATCGTTGTTCATAGGATGTAATAGGATGTTATACCATTATTATGATGTTTTATTATTTTCTATAATATCTTGTTGATTGTTATGAATTCTATATGATTATTTATGATATCCTGGCCAAACATGAACAAAATAGAGTAAAAGGAGGGAAAGGGCATTTTGGTTAAAAAAATTGAAAATAAAGCTAAGTTGCATTAAATATCTGCCCTTTATTGTTTGTGCTGCATGGCCTAATTGGATGAAGCGGTGTGCTTTTTCTCTACCGGAGGTGGTGGATAGAATTTCTCTGGTGCCCAAATACCCCTGTTTTGTGATTGCATTTGGAATGCACTCTCAAATATTGTTACTTTTTCTTAAGATCATGGTCTTATATTTATTCCTTTAGGGAACAGGTTTTTTGCTCTAGCATCCTCTTTTATGTCTTCCTTGAATACCTCCCCATCCATCTCCTCAAAGACAATAAGGAATCAGAGGGTTACAATTTTTTTTTCTTTTTTTTAAATGGTGTTGCAGAAGACTTCCTTATGAGTCTCTATTAAGGAAAGATACTTTTGAGTTTAGCCCCTTGTCAAAATTGAATATGAGATACATCAAATAACAGGCTGCAGTTAAGTGAAGTGGGTGATGCCTTAGTGGTCCCACCCCGACTCTGGGTTTCATGTCTTGGGTGTATAGGCTTTTAGGTTGTTATGTTAAAGGTGTGTTCAATCTCAAGCCAAAGTGAGCTGATGTTTGAGCTCGACTCCTGAATCCTGATTTAATTGAATGAGCCTAAACAAGCTTGTCATTGAGCCAAACTCAAGCTTCAACTTGTTCTTGTATTCTCAGGACTGTTCAGGCTAATTTTATAAGCTGAGCTTCAACATGAGGCTTGAACTTGGTTTGTTATTAAACTGACATCAAGCTGTTAATATTTCTGAGGGAAAGATAGGACTAACCACGTTTCATGGAGTAACGCATTGCACAGGCTTACACTTTCTTCTCCAGGCAGTGAGTGGGTTGCCGCTCCAAGGAACCAAGAGGAATGGGATTATCGAGCCAACTTGCAAATGGGGAACAATATCAAGAGCAAGGTTAGATTAGCAGCCATGTCATATATAGTGCTAGAGAAAGAGACTGCCATGTCTCGTCCTCAGTCGAGATTTGCAAAATCTACTCTCCATTACTTTCCTTTATGTAGGAAAGAGATGTGCAGACTCAATGTAACTATCACAGCATATAATAATTTTAGGGACTTGGGTGTAGTGAGCATTTTATTTATTATATAAAGCAAACTTTTCATGAAAGACCATTGGGCTTAATATAAATGCAGAATGTGATCATGTGATCAAGAAATTAAATGTAAAGAGAAAGGGGCAAGTCTTCAGAACAGCCACTCCTATGTGTTAAGAAACCTCTCTTCTCTAGACTGGACAGAAAAGCAAAAACTTTGCAAGATTTTGATCTTGCAAAAGGAGTAATATTCCAACTTATGAGAGATGTCCTTCCACTTGTGTGCTCTGTAGGTGTCTTGTATCATTTACTTCGATCTCAGCCATCCATCTCTCATGTTTTGTGACAGTAATTCAGTAAACCCCAACACAGAATGACCTGCTGAGGCTATTCACTTGGTTTTGTAGGCATTGCTCCACTACCTTGACCAAAGTTTTTCATTCTGTCAAGTAATAATTACATGATTTTTACGTTAAGTTAGTCCTGTATATTGAATGGGGCTAGGTGCAGCCAGTTGGTACCTATCATTTGTCTAGAGTAGGCACAGAGTTGTCTAAAATTTTTCAGGTGCAATATCGTTGAGGCAAGCTTTTCAATCCTTGAGAGTTGAATTTCGAATGAGCTAGTTGATTTTTTTTCTGGTGAATAAAAAGCTAGTTGATTCTAAATTCACATTCAAGTCTTCCTTTTTCAATTTCGTATCCAATAATCTTGAGATTTGTCTCAAATTGCTGCTTCACCTAATAATTTTTTGCAACATCCTTGCTTCCAATAAAATAAAAAAGATTTCCCTCTGACCATGATTACTCAGGCATTTTTGTTCCATAAATCTTTTGAAAATAAAAAAGCCTTGTTTCAAAAGGGTTGTCAGTGCTTGTTATCTCATATCATAACATTATTATTATTATTATTATTATTATTATTATTATTTGTGCCATGTATGATATAGTATGCGATTGTGGACCATCTTGTTTGATAGCTATCAAACACCTTTTGATGGTGGCCATCAAAGGCCGCTCAGCACCCCATGGGTACAGTCCATATACCACACTAATGATCTCTAATGAGTATTTTTTTTATCTTCCATTCGAAAAATAATCACAAGTTGTCTATATTCGAGGGCAATTTCTACCACCAATCTGCTGACATGTTCGTCCGCTTTATTCTTTACAATTAGCAACCGTCGGTGCAGGGGACCATTAAAATCTAAGTTTGGATTCTCCTACTGTTTTGATCTCGTGGTGCTCCTCCTTGCTGGACCACACATGATAATTTCTCTCAATCATCATGCGGAACACTGTGCCATGTGTCATAAATTTGGACTCTTTCTTTCATTGGAGGCAGTTCCACACACATACCCTAAGGTGTTTTCTCAAATATTTAACATGAATGAATAATAATGCTTGTATCATTTCCTTAAAATAATGGGCGATGCTTTTCTCTCTCTCTCTCTCTCTCCACAATGTATTATCAAATAATATTTTTTCTACCATCTATTTATCAAATATCAATTTTTAAAAGAATATTAAGAAGGTGTTTGGTTTGCGATCGGAATCAGAATCAGAATGAAATGGAATCGAAATCGAAATAGGCAAATCTTTCGAAATATTTAGTTTGTGATGAGAATTGAAATCGAAATTAGAATGAAAATTTGAATCTATAGAGAAGAGTGGTGATTGAGTTCTAGATAGATTGAGCCATTTCTATTTTATTTTAGAATTGAAATCGAAATGAAACTTCTATCAATCAAATAATTAGAATGAAATTCATTCATTTTCATTTTGATTCCGGACCTCCACTTTTGTCAATCAAGCACTCCGTGTGAGGGAAGTGCAGTGGAACATATGCTTATTAAAGAGGCATCCGAGCTAAATATGAGATGGATGGTGTAGCCAGCGCCGCAACTAAAAGAAAAAGTGCCTACTTGGAGGCACACCACCGTTGTCCCTTCCCTGGTGGTGTGGCGTGGGAGGGTGCAATCAATAACACGACAAAAATAAAAAATAGTGTACCCACTTGCTAAGATCTCGCCAATTGCGAGCCTTGCATGAAGCAACTGGTCATCCATGCAGTTTATGCCTTCAAACCTTATCTCGGTTGATCCAGTTTTCAGATTCTATGCCGTTTCCCCTTTCTCATTTTAAGTACTGTTCCTCTTGGATTGATGATGTGTTCGAAAAGAAACCACGTCTCTTTACCAAAATATAAATAAATAAATATATATATATTTAATTTATTAATATTAATTATAGTCAAATCATATCATTCATTTGTGTAAATACGGGTTACATCACTGCATCACACGAAGCAGACTATATGTATTTTATTTAGAAATAACCTAAATAATTTACAGCAAAAAGCTTGGAGGTCCGCGCTGTTTCTGTCGGCGTAGGGTAAACGAAACAAAGCCACTATATTAAAAATTATTTGTAAAGCGCTCAGTGATAAGTACAAACAGTGGCATTTCAGAGGGTGTTTGTATAATTTTTATTTTTTTTTCCGACACAGAAAAGCATGCACCTCCGCTCCCAATGCATTATCCTCTCCCTCTTTTTCATTTTTATTTTTGGACACCCCTAATTGTAATCAGATTGGACATCAATATACCTATATTAATATTTATTTTTTTCAATCAATATAAATATAATAAAAATATTAATTAAATATAAAATTTTATATTTATATTTATTTTAAATAAATATGAATATAAATTAGATATTAAAAATATAGATATAAATTAGATAATAAAATTTTATGATCTCATAATCTAAAATATTACTGAGTGGATGCATGATAAATCAAATTAATCACATATTAATATGATTATATATATTTTTTAAAATTTTATAAATTTAATATAAAATTAAATATAATTATAAATAAAATCAGATATTCATATACGAATATAAATAATATCTATATATATTTTATGACTATAAATATTAGTCGAATATTTAAATTTTTATTTTATATTCAGATAGATTGGGATATGAAAATATATTCGGATAGATAATATCCAATTCACTTTCACCTCCAGAAGCTCCACTTTTTTTCGATAAGCCCCTAAGATTTTGTTGGAATTACTGATAATTTATTCTATGATTTTGAATCCATTTCTGCTTCCCAGGGGATGATTCCTCGCTCAGCCCTTCCTCAGTCTGGGATATATAGGGTGGCCTTCTCTTAGGATTAGGCTGCGGAGCCTCAAAACAAATGGCAGCTTGTCTTTGTTTACTTCATTTTCTTGTTGAAATTCTCAGCTTTTCTTTTACAAATGAGTGAGATATGAGTTACGGCCGAGGATAAAATATGGGATCAAATGAACTCAAATTTTCTTTTAGAGATGAGTGAGATATGAGTCACGGTTGAATAATGAAACAGTCATTTCCCGTACAGTAAATCTCTTCTGCGGAGGATGAAAGCTTATGTATCTATAACTTGCAAAGTGATAGCGACACATCCTTTCCTCAAGTAGATGCCCTTAAATCTTTTCTAAGATTCATCTACAAAATAGTTTCTAGATGTGCTATTTGAATGCAATTTTTGTTTAATAGACACACCTTTTCCTTTTGTTTAATGCAATTTTTAACATTTGTGTATCTGTGTGAGAGAGAGAGAGAGAGAGAGAGAGATGGAAGGGGATGATTCTATTACAAAAAGGTAGTGTATGTATGAGCTCTATTTTTGCAAAAATCAACTAGTACATTTTTTTTTTTTTTTTGCCGTCTTGCTTTAAAATCAGAAGGGACAGATTAATATTACAAAGAGGCAAGCATTCTATGTTGCCAATCTTTTACGCAGTAAACTTTCCGATTATAGATACCAAAACAGGACCAGAAACAGAGGCTTAGATACTTGGTTTTATCTTCCCTTGAGGAATCCCTTGCACAACTTCGTCCAAAATCTCCTGTCAGGTTCGACTTCCTCCAGTCTCCTTTCGGCATCATCAGCAAAAGCTCTCTGAAAGACATAATACCATCGTCTTAGAAGGATCCATTTTAATAGTCCAAAACAAAGAGATGTTAGCTAAAGAGACATACATCAATGGAGCTCATGTTCGCAAGCCGATCAATGAGATTATGCAAGATATCTTTGGTGTACTCTGGATGCCCTTGAATTCCCAACACATGGTCTCTGATGGCAAACATCTCAACGCCGGTTTTCTCCGAGAAGGCAAGCACCTCAGCCTCCAATGGCACCTCCCACACCTGATTCCACCATCCAACAACTCCATTAGACCAAATCATGGAATTGACATTGTCTGTATCACGGTATGTCACACTGTACCAAACTGGACAGTGCAGGAAATACCGTACTGTACCGATTCGATACTGATATATGATACGAGAGGTGTACTGACATCTGGTACACCGAATCAGCTCGTACCGATACCATCACAGGGTGGCACCGGTAAGCATACCTTGGTTTGTATTGTAGAGAGAGAATTAGAATTTCATTTGGTGTCTGAAAACCAAAAGCTGATCATACCTCATCTTGATGGCACTCGATGATTGAAGCACTGCGAGGGAACTCGTCGACACCTTCAAGAAATTTGTATTGGGACAAGTCTTCCACCATGATCACCTTCCGAACTCCAATATCCCAACCCTCATAAGCCTTTCCAACTTGGCCTCCCAATGCCCGGCATAAAACCTATTTTCCAAAGCATCATTTGTCATTAGATATAGACGAAGGCACATGCCTCAAAGCAAAACCATCATTTTGGAAATGAATTGGAGTCAAAATTTCTCCATGAATCTTCCAAAAAGCGAACTACTGCATGCTTACCTGGTGGCCAAAGCAAATGCCAAGGACTCTCTTCTGCATGGCATCCAAGGTCTGGAGTAGGAAGCAGAGCCTTAGGATCCAGAGTTCATTTCCATAGGCATCATGGGGGCTTCCACTGATCACAAAGCCATCATAGCTATCGAGCTCCTCCATATCAGGGAATTCGCCATCTATCACTCTATAAAGATCCCATGTCTCACCATCATCACCAAATGAATTGACGAAGACATGGAAGTAGCCTCCATAGATTTTCTTCACATAGTCTGAGTCTTTAGCGGCGAGGAGGAGAGCATATCGCTTCTGACTGCTGGCCTTCATGGTTGGTACTTGAGAAAGAATCGAAGAGCTCGGTGAGGAAGAGTCCAGGAAATGAGCTTAGAGGCTTTGGAGTGGTGCAGATGGGTTGAGATGAAGAAGTGCGCTCTAGCTCTCCTTTTATAAGGGTGGGGAGTGGGAAAGGCCAGTCGTACCGTGGGTCCTTCCCGCACGAAGACGCGTTCGGAAGGAGGTGTACTGACCTTCAAGGCATCAGAGCATCGTCAAGTTCATAATAATTGGACCTGAGCCAGCAGCCACTGATGGGGTGCGACTACGAAGGTCAGTTCGCGGCCCCCACCAAAGATGACCGACCTCGTAACGTTCTCTTCCACAAGAGAGAGAGAGAGAGAGAGAGAGAAACATTGTAAAACCCAAGCATCGGTTCCTTTTTAAATATTTCACTAGCTTAGAGCCCATGCGGTGCATGAAATACAATTTTTTATTAAAATAATATTTAATTTTATTTATTAATTTTATTATATTTATTTTATATATATTTTAAAAATAATCTGTAAAGCTTGTATATTAAGGGATGTATTTTTTTAAAAAATATTTTTATATATAATAAGATATAATTATTACATAGCATATCTTTAAAATATTTTTATTAAGTATTTAATATTTTTTTATAACTCTATATAAAATATTATTCTAGCTTATAATCTCGTGTTATGCATGGAATGTATTTTTTTAAAAAGTAATTTATTTTATTTATCTATTATATTATATCTATTTTATATATATTTTAAAATAATTAAAATAATAAAAAAATATATTTTATGTTCTCCTTCACTTGTTTGGATTGGGAATCTTTAGTTTTAGGAAGGAATATGAATTTTAACTTTAAAAAGTTAGGAATTGAAAAGAGTTGATTTAGGTGCACTCTACGTTTAAAATTTGGAGCTAAATTTAAAATGTGTTTTGATGCCGGTTATTGTTAACCATGATTAAAGACCTTAGGATTGAATTATTGGACTGTCAATTATTTCAAGGTTAATTTTATCATGAAACTTAAAAATCATCAATCCATATCTATTTATAACCACAAACTGATTAGTATTCTGTTTCTCGGTCAACTCCAATAGCAGAGTCGGCATCATCTATCTCCTCAACTCCTAATAGCACACCAAAGCCCTTCAGTCGGTGTTGGTGTTGCCGCACACACTGGTGCGCCCACGATAGTGGATCCGCTGTCGAACAGCTCGGTGGCAGAACACCACCACCACCTGCATCCTTAATCTCTAATCCTATCTGCCTCTGCCCACCCTCTCATGGCTTCCCCTCTTCCAATGGCGTCAGCATCCCCATCCTCCTCTTTATGTCCTCCACCATCATTCTCCTGCTCTACATCCTCCTTCCCTCCCTCTACTCTTTCTTCTCCTCCTCCTATCCTACCACCACCATCTCCCCCATCATCACCAAATCTTCCTGATCCCGAAGGACATTGCCCGGCTCAAATCTCAGCTTGGCCTCAACTCCATCCAAGAACTCTCCCCTCCCCCGCCATTTGGCATTTCCTTCGCAAGGGCATCAACCCTCGGACCCACGCCGAACAACTCAAAGACCTCCGTCAATAAACCATCGCCCCCTCTCCCTTTGATCATCTTAGGTTATTATACACGTGTTAAACGGAGGAAGTTTACATGTGACACCATCGTTGGGAATAGGCATCGAAGCTCCTCCATCTTCGTCGGACAGTGCCGCTCTCGGTATATCAGCCGATCCCTAGGGAATGGGAGGCGGAGACACTGTAGCACGGAGGTGGAGATGGTGGAGATAGGAGCGGTGTCGTCGAATCTCCGATTTTCTCCAACTTTCCGTCCGTCGGTTCTCACCGGCGCTTTTTTTTTTTCTTGTCTCCAAATCTATGTATTTCGCGCAAAGTATTATTTTCGAGTACTGTATACATCACGAATGTTCTAGAAATCCATATGTCAAACGGAGATGCACCTTTACGGTTGCTCTATTTTAATATATATAATATATAATAAATTAAATAAAAATATTTTTATCATTAAAAAAAAAAAAAACTCGTTCATTCCATTTCCAAAGGACATGATTGCCAGGACTTGCGCTGAGACCACGTGGCCTGTGCATTGGCATGGATATCATGGCTTCAATATATTGCTATTTTGGTTTCCGCTACCCTCTCTTTTTCTGATACACCCGCTACCCTCTCTTCTGATGGCTCCAAAATATGACAATAAATTGCGGGATTCACAAGATAATTTATTTTAGTCATTATAAAGATAGCCTCGGCAATAAGCTTGTCTTAGAAAAAGACAAATTAAGGAGATAGCTATCTACACCAAAAAAAAAAAAAAAAAAAAAAAAAAAAGAGATAGCTATCAACCCTTTTTTTTTAGTCAAAACAATAGTGAAAAACGTGATCCACATATGTAAAAGAGATCCACACACACGTGCGCATTATCAAATATCTTAAATCTTAAAATCCCTACTCGGCATGGTTGTGACGTGGGATGACAGCGAAGCCTACACATTTCAATAGATTATACGGCTCACACGGTTTGTAGGTGGATATTTTATTCAAAAAATTTATTGATTAGATCAAATTCACTTAATTAGGGATGGATTAGTCCAACCAAACACACACAGGAGGAAAAAGGATCAACACATGTTATGTTGTGCGTGTCCTTTTGTGATTGGTATATATAAGTTACATATGCACTCATATAATAGTATAATAATAATAGTAAAATATAATATTGTGTGAGGCCTGAGTCACGTGATGCACAATTTTTTTGGTAGATTTGCCCCTTCTTCCACGTATGCAGTCACCTTGCACAATGACAACGAATAACATAGATCCACCTCACTATGATAAAGCAAACTTCAAAGCCCCTATGCCTTGTGCTACCAAAAAAAGAAGCCCCTGTGTACCTTTTTCATTCTCAACATAGTTGCCTGTTCCACTTTATTTGGGTCCTCTTCAGAGCTTCTTGTAACTCATTTTGTATATGGATGGTTTTGATGCACTGGCACTTCCCTTGTGGATTCCTACTTATTTCTTTTTGGGAAGTCCACTACTGTAATTATCTTGTACAGGTGTTTGGTTTTCAATGAATAAAGTTATATCTTCTACCAAAAAAAAAAAAAAAAGAAGAAGAAGCCTCTGTGCCTTGGGCCCAGCGTGGTCATTTTGATGTCATTGGTGTCGCATGCGACCTTTTTATTTTGTATCCTCTGGTGCAGTCTTTGGCTAATTTATAACCCTGAGGATCATGATTAGTTCCATTGTGAAGCTTATTTTCTAATAGAGCTCCACTTGCAATACATGATAGATTTTGATGTTTGAGTTTGCAATCATATGCTAATCACTACATGAAAAAGTTACCATAAAGTGTTTGTGTGAACCTCAAATTAGTGTGCATCAAGCTATATGGGCCACAAACTAACTTAACATTTCATCCACCTTTTTTTTCACTCTTTTGCATGTCTAATCCTACACAAACCATCATAGTTGCTAGTTCAGCTAGTTGTTACCTTTCTCTCCAAATAAGAGGTTACATGTCCAATGGAAGTGATGATAAATCACCGTTAATTCCTAAAGAAAAAAAAAATCTTAAACAAACTATTCAAGTCATGCACCTGCCTCAGATTTCTTTATTATACAATCTTTACTGCATGCACAATGTATGTATATAGTTATAATCTTTTTTTTCGTAAGGTTACCAGTTCATTAGTGGATGTTAAAATCGTTGGCTCTCTCTATCTCATAGATAGATAGATGGAGAGAGAGAGAGAGAGAGAGAGAGAGAGGCTTCCACCTCCTTCTAAGTGGTCAACAATGCTGAAACTTGAGAGTATACTTTGGTCAACTAATACAATAAATATTTTTTTAATTTGATGCAACAAATATGAGCAGAATATCATAAAAAATTATTAAAAAATTAAAAAAAATTGCTTAAAAATCAAGGGCCACTTTGCCTTTTTAGCTCAAGTTAATCATCTATTTGCCCACAATTGTTTATAGATTGGCTTGGATTT
>NC_026000.2:21397968-21521095 GCF_000442705.2 Elaeis guineensis
GGCAATGAATGATGAGTTCAGCCGCAGGTTTGAGAATGCCCAGCCGCAGGAGATGCTTCAAATGTTGAACGACTCCTTTGGCACGCCTGACGACGTTGAAAGGCACAAAACTAGTTGTGCCATTTTCAATGCTCGGATGAGGGATGGGGCCTCAGTCACTGATCATGTACTGTACATGATCGAAATGATTGAGCGCCTAAGTAAACTGGCTTTCCCCTGCACGAGCAGCTTGGTAAGGATGCGATCCTTAATTCATTGTCCAAGTCCTTCCTCCCCTTCCTTACTCATTTTCGAATGATAAAGCCTGCAGTGAACTACCACGGCTTGTTGGAGTTACTGCAGAACTTTGAGAAGGACCACCAGCTCCATAAGGAGTCGGTGAATGTTGTGAGGGGGTCTTCTTCTGGTCGTCGACCCTTTAAGAAAGGGAAGAAGAACAAGAAGAAGAAAAATAAGAAGGTACAGTCGCATGCCTGGAACATCTGCACAAGGTCAGACCAAGAAGTGCAAGCCCGACCAGAGCCAGGCGGAGTGCTTCTTTTGCAAGAAGCAAGAGCACTGGGAAGAGGAACTATCCTCTATACATTGCCTCCCTGGACCCAAACAGGCTGAAGAAGAAGCAAGGTAATTATATGATAACACCTTGCAACTTTTTCATTTGTGATACTACTGCCTGGGTATTGGATACCGAAAGCCCTTATCATATTTGCAATTCGATGTAGGGTCTGCAGATCAGTAGGAGATTTGATGATGGCGAGAGGTTCCTAAACGTTGGAGATGAAAGCAAAGTTTCAGTTCTAGCTTTAGGAATCATGAACCTTGTAATCAATTCTCGTAATGTAATTCTGAGTGAATGTCACTATTATCCAAACTTTTTATTAAATATTATTTTTGTAGGCCTTTTGGCCATGTATGGTTATCAATTTTTAATAAAAGAAAACGTTTGCAATATCATTTTGAATGGTGTTACAATATTTGTTGGACAACTAAATAATGGAATTTACTTACTGTCACAGCCTGTTAATGTGGTTGAAACCTCTGGTAAATGCCCCTAGAATAGATAATGTGTCAGAAGTCTATCTTTGGCACTGTAGGTTAGGTCATATTAATAAAAACAGGATAAACAGGTTGGCTCAAGAAGGAATTCTTGAAGTTGATGATTGTGAAATCACTTCCAACCTGTGAGTCCTGTCTTCTTGGAAAGATGACCAAGTCACCTTTTACTGAAAAAGGTGAGCAAGCCAGTGAACTCTTGGGTCTGGTACATTCTGATGTATGTGGACCCATGACTCAAGTGCAAGAGGTGGATATTTCTACTTCATAACCTTCACAGACGACCTATCGAGGTATGGGTATGTCTATTTAATGAAGTATAAGTCGGAGTCGTTTGAAATGTTCAAACTATTTCGAAATGAGGTAGAAAAATAATCTGAGAAGTGTATTAAAACTCTTCGATCTGATCGAGGAGGTGAATACCTTTCCAATGAGTTTTCTGATATATTTAGGGGAGAATGGGATTCTCTCTCAGTGGACTCCTCCTGGAACACCACAGCATAATGGTGTGTCTGAAAGGAGGAATCAGACCTTATTGGACATGGTCTGATCCATGATGGGGTTTGCTGGTCTGTCGATCTTTCTCTGGGGATATGTGCTCGAATCGGCTTGTTACCTTCTAAATAGGATTTCAAGTAAGTTTGTAACCAAAACACCATATGAGTTATGGATAGGACGTAAGCCAGTACTCTCGACCTTAAGGTTTGGGGGTGTCCGGCTTATGTTAAACATTTAATTATGGACAAGCTTGGACCTAGGTCTGACAAGTGTAATTTCATAGGGTACCCAAAAGAGACCAAAGGGTATTATTTCTACCTAGCTGATGAGCAAAAGGTATTTGTCAGTCTTAAGGCAATCTTTTTTAGAAAAGGAGTTTCTTGGTGAAGGGACTGTTGCCTCTAAGGTCAAATTTGAGAAAGTTCGGCAGGTGGAAAAACTGACACAAGTAGCTGAACCTGAATCGGATTTGATTAGATCAGATCTGGAGCCCATTATTCCTGCACCCTTAAGGCGATCTGGTAGAGTACCACGTCAATCGGACAGATACTATGATTTTTTGGTCCGGGATGGAGATCCTATCGAACTTGATGAAAACGATGAGGATCTGATCACCTACATGGATGCAATGCAGAGACCTGACTCTGAGAAATGGCTAGAGGCCATGAAATCCGAAATGGAGTCTATGAAGGTCAACGATGTGTGGACATTGGTTGACCCACCCGAAGGAGTAAAACCCATAGGGTGTAAGTGGGTCTTCAAGAGAAAAAGGGGTGCAGACGGAAAGGTGGAAACCTATAAAGTCCGTCTGGTTGCCAAGAGATATCGTCAACGTTATGGTATAGACTATGATGAGACATTTTCTCCTGTGACAATGCTCAAATCTATTCGGATTATGCTTGCGATAGCTGCCCATCTGGACTATGAAATCTGGTAGATGGATGTAAAAACAGCTTTCCTAAATGGAGAGCTGGACGAAGAGGTGTATATGATACAACCTGAAGGATTTATATCCACAGATGAGTCTAAGGTGTGCAGTCTACAGAGGTCCATTTATGGACTTAAGCAGGCATTCCAGAGTTGGAATATACGTTTTGATAGGACGATCAAGATGTATGGTTTCGTTAAGAATGGAGAAGAGCCCTGCATTTGCAAGTGGGCTAATGGTCCAGTAGTAGTATTTCTTGTATTGTATGTGGATGACATTCTCTTAATCGAGAATGATGTCCCTGCATTACAGGAAATAAAAATTTGGCTGTCGTCATAATTCTCCATGAAGGATCTGGGAGAAGCTTCCTACATTCTAGGGATGAGGATCTATAGGGATATATTTAAAAGGCTGCTTGGCTTATCTCAGTCCACGTACATTGATACTATGCTGAAAAGGTTCATCATGAAGAATTTCAAGAAAGACTATCTACCGATAGGCCATGAAATTTCTCTCTCGAAGAGGGATTGTCCGACAACACCTCAAAAGAGAGAGCGTATGGGTAGAATTTTATATGCTTCGATAGTGAAATCTATCATGTACGCCATGACATGTACATGATCAGATGTGGCATACTCACTAGGGGTAGTGAGTAGATATCAATCTGATCCAGGGGAGAATCACTGGAAGGTTGTTAAAATCATCCTGAAATATTTGAGAAATACTAAGGATCAGTGGCTTGTTTATGGTGAATCGGACTTGAGACTTATAGGATTTACAGACTCTAATTTTTAGTCTGATCACGATGACAGCAAGAGTGTGTCGGAATTTATTTTTACCCTTAATGGTGGGGCTGTCTGCTGGAAGAGTTCCAAGCAACACACAGTGGCTGATTCAGTTTGTGAGGCGGAGTATGTTGCTGCATCAGATGCTGCCAAAGAAGAGGTGTGGCTGAGAAAATTCATCACCGAGCTCGGAGTAACACCCTCTCTTGTTGGTCCAGTTCTGCTCTACTGTGACAGCTCTGGAGCCATTGCTCAGGCGAAGGAACCAAAGGCACACCAACGGACGAAGCATATTCTGCGCCGTTACCATCTCATCCGGGAAATCATGGATCGAGGAGACGTCGACCTTCAGAAGATCGATGGGAAGGAGAACATGGCCGACTCAATCACTAAAGCCATTATGGTGAAGGAGTTCGATGACTTCAAGTCGAAGATGGGTATTAGAAACTGCACCGATTGGCTTTAGGCCAAGTGGGAGATTGTTGGGAATAGTGTCCCAAAGCCAATCGTCAGCCTGTTGACGGTTGTGCTCTTTGTTGTATTAGTACATAAATCATAAATAAATAAAAGTTATTTTGGTATTTTTCATCACAAATTATCATCTTCTAATGAACTCCTGTGTTGTGGTGAAGTCCTTAGGACTATTTAGACTCGACAAAGGAGGATTTGTTGTTTAGTCCTTAAACCTGTTCGCAACCAAATGATACATTGTTACCAAGGACAACAATGTTTATCAAGCATAGGTCGTTGTGTGCCATATAGGTTGGTTGTCCTCTTAACCAAGGAGTGTGGAGACACTGGTATGGCATACAGGTGAGATATAAGGGTACATCTGCACTGAACGTGACCGACTCCGGAGCTATTTCTGCTGTCAAGATTTGCTCTGATGGGATATGGTTATAAATGTCTCTCTGACCTGAGATCGCCACGGTGACTTGCAAGCAACTCACTGCACTTAGGCACTGGACTACTTGAATTTCTAATTCAGTGACGGGAGGCTGCTGGGTGTAGTCAAGTACTTGACTTGTCGGTGCGTGTGTCAAGATGGGATTGACCACTCCAGTTCAGGAGCTATGTACAGTCGTATTTCAATTTAGCAAAACCTTGGCCAGGGTAGTCCTAGTGAGGAGTCACAGGACTGATTGAGTTGAGCACGACTCGGATGATCTAATCAGGGTTGACAGTTTAACCCTGAGTCGTCCTATACACAGGGGTCAAAAGAGATGAATTATACAGTAACCATATTCACGTAGGTTCTGAGTGTTGCGATTGTGACTATTTGATCTATCCGATCGTCGGGTACCATTGCTAGATGGTCACTTCGATTAGTACAGGAATTAATTCCTGTGCTACCGGTTTAGGTTCGAACCTGCGGGGTTACACACATTAGAGGTTCCTATTTGATCTGATGGCTGATGAAGAGTCCTAATATTCATGGACTATGAGTCCTATGTGTCTGGAACTCTGTGATCAAGAATCAGGATTCTCTGATCACGAGTCCCACACATTTTGGGTACCGGGGTCAAGAGTCCCACTGGTTTGGGACTCTTCGATCAAGGTTTCATATTGATGGACTTTGATACCCGATTGCCCATCGGATTTGGACTCAATATTTATGAGAGGTTTAATTAGTAATTTGATCGCTAATTAACTCAATTTGATTGAGTAATTATTTTTGGATCAAGTCAAATTGAATTGGATTCAGTTGGGTTTGATCCGATTAGGTTAAGTGTAGACCTAATCGTCGAGATGGTTTGGTCCCTGATTTGATCAGGGGTTGGGCTTAGTCAATTCCTGATTTGATTAAAATTTTATTGAGCCTAATTAAGTCTAATTGTGTTGGATTTAAATTAGTCTAATTGGGCCTAACTTATTTGGTTCAATTAGGTTGGTTTAAATAATGAAACCACCTTGACCCAAACTCCCTGCGCCACCTCACATCCACTGCATCCATTTGAATTCACGAGAAGGAATTTCTCATGAATTTTTTCTCACGCAAAGCCCTCCCCATGCCCACTTTTGTGTGCCATATGGATGGATAAAGCAGATTAGTTAACCATTCAAATTCAAAGCGTGTTTGAATTTGAATGGATAACTTATCTCTTGTGCCTTCATGCTTATCCATCTTGTGCACCACATAACTTACACGAGAAAAGGTTTCTCATGTAACCTTTCCACGCACAAAGAGTCCATGCCCTTCTTTTCTCACACTATAAGTGGATAAGGATGAGTTGGTTTGCATTTGAATTCAAACTCGATTTGAATTCAAATGTGCAACCACTTATCTTTATCCTCTCACGCGGATAAGACACGTTCGACGTTGTTTTAAAAAGAGGAAAAAGGTGGGGCGTGCATAAAATTTTTTGGAGAGAAAGTTTGGGGCGTGAGGAACCTTTCTGCATGAGGTGAAGGTCCAAAACCTTCCGAGAGAAAAAGAAAGAAAAGAAAGAAAAAGGGCGCAGAGTTTTTCTTAATGTACCCTAGGGTTTCAGCCTAGGGTTCGAGAAGTGAGAAGGTGAGCTACGAGTGTCGTGAGCCCACCAAATTTTAGGAAGATCTTCAACATCTTCTCAAGCATGTCTGCTAATAATCCAGAACATCCAAAGAATCGACAGATATCGATCGAAGGAGTTCGATCAGCATCGGCCGTCGAAAAGGCTCTACAACGAGCTAACACTCATGAGGAGTCGATCAGACTGGAAGCTTCATGTGGATGATCCGTAGAGGCCAGACACACTATGTGGCTGCATCGCGACGATCAGACTCTCCCGACGGTGATCAGATTGCGGCGATCTACTACCTGCACAAAGGTATTGTGTTCAGAACACATTACAGTAAAGTGTTTACTGTTCAAATTTGAATTTCAAATTTAAATGCATGCATGCTGTATATCATATTTAGATCCTAGTGTAGGATAAACATATGTTAATTAATTAGATTAATTAATAATTTTTACTGTAAAATAGTGATTTTGAAAAAAAATTAAAATTATCATTTTACCCCTGCACTCAAATTACGCTTCATGCATAACTCAAAAATATAGATTTAATAGCTTTACTACCAAATTTTGATCTCTTTTGTATAAAATCTAAAACATGCAATGCAGCACCAAACTTTGAAATAGTCAATTTTTAGTTTTTTATTATTAAGAAATTCAAAAGGAGTTTTATCTTGATTTTTATGCAAAATTTTATTTGAAATATGACATGTTGTGTGTAAAGCTTCACCCCAAAAACTCATAGACATGTTAGAATGAATGATCATGGTGCTTACTATCTTTAATAAAGATCTATTTTTTCTTTCTACTAAACCATTTTGGGATAAAGAATTTGGTGTAGATACTTCTCTAATAATGCCATATTGTTCGCAAAAGGATATAAATTTTGAAGAATGAAATTTTTCACCTTTATCAGATCTTAGTCTCTTAATCATTCTACCAATCCTATTTTCAATATCTTCTTTGAAAAATTTAAATTTTTCAAAAACCTCATTTTTAGTTTTTAACAAATATATACAAGTATATTTTTAAAGGTCATCAGTGAATGTTATAAAATAGCATTTACCACCTCTAGTCAAATGCTCTCTATTATCATATAAATCCAAAAGAATAAGTTATAAAAGTGAAGTAGTTCTTGTGACAGATTTCAAAGGTATTTTTGCTATTTTCGCTTGTGCACAATATTCACACAAATTTATATATAGTTAAAGCAGAACTTTGTTTGGGAATATAATCATACGATATCATATGACGCATAGTATTTCTACTAATATGTCTTAATCTATAATGCCAAATATGATTTAAATCACCAACAATATAAGCAAAAATAGAAGTCTCTTTATCAATACTAGGGCTGGAAGTGGGCTCGGGCCGGCCCAAGCCCCATCGGGTCGGATCGGCTTCGGGTCAAACTTTGGGCTCGGCCCAAAACCATTTAGGCCATGCTCGGGCCAAAAATTAGGGCCCGTTTTCTTTTGGACCAGGCTCGGGCAGACCTTTGGCCTGGCCCGGGCCCGGCCCAAGCTCGTGCCCAGCTAGAGCCCGTGCCCGAAGTCCAGCCCGATTAGGGGTTGGACTTGGGCTTGAAGTCCCAATTACCCACTATCCACCGTGCATATGCTTCAAGATTTGCTCTGGTTCATGCGAACTTGGTGGCGGGTGGCCCGATGCATTTTGTTTCTCACGACCCTTCGAGAGTTTTCTCCCTCCAGGTCTCCTCCTCCTCCTCTATGGACTTTCGCATGGCGGTGATGAAGCAACCCACCGGCCAAAACTTCCAATGGCGATGAAGCCTCCTCCTGAGAAGAGACCGAGGGCCCTTGGCTTCCCCATCCACTGCATCATCGTCTCCCCCTTCCTCCACTGCCTCTGAACTGCCATCGAGGCCGTCTCTGCTCTCTGCACCATCGTCGATGATGAAGCCTGCCTCCTCACCAAGGAGACCAGCCAAAACGTCGTCATCGATCCCTCTCGCATCAAGGTATTCCAGTCCGTCACCTATTCTTTTCTTTTCTGAAAGTACTAAAAAATATTTATTTTTTGGATTTTGTCTTCTCTTGATCTCCCTCCTACTCCGCTCGGCCCTGGTGTCTAGTACATGGCCGCCACCACCATGGCTGCAGCCTCCTCCTCCTCCTGCACCGCCGATGGGTGGACGTGACAGCAGCAAGTGAGCACTCTAGCGGTAGCGGATGGATGTGACGGTGGCCATGCGAGCACGACTGGAGGATGGAGGAGACATGGAGGAGGGGAGTTGGTGCAATCGGGCTCGGGTTGGCCCAATCGGGCTTGAGCTTGACTTAGGCCTGGGCTCGGGCCGGGCTTGGACTCCTTTTTTTCCAAAATAATAGGGCCTAAGCCCGAAAAATTTTCTAAGACCGGGCTCGAGTAGGGATATGGCCCAGCCTAGCTCGGTCCAGTTCCAACCTTAATCAATACTAAGCAAGTACATATCATCTTTGGCATAGTCTTTCCCAACAAAGGATCCCTTTTCAGAGATAATCATTTTTTGGAAATCAAAACCACTTTAAACCCATGATCATGAAGTTTCTTGACATAAATAAGGCTCTTCCTAAGCCTAAGAATATGATAAATATTTCTAAGAGTAAGAACATACTTTTCAGAAGTAAGAGGAATTTGTACAGTCCTTTTTCTCTGATAGTGCATGAGGAAAAATTATTCATGAATACTGATTTTTCACCATTTAAAGCTTCATAGGTCTTGAAAAAGATTTCTGTATGGAGTTGTGTGGCAAGTTGCTTCAGAATCAATTCACCAGCCTTCTATGTTGATCATGAGAATTTTAGTAGTCATAGCAACTATCTCATTATCCTCTATTACATTAGCCTCTTTTTATTTTATCCTTTGCAATAACGGCAAACTCTAGCCAAATAGCCTAATTTGCCACAAACAAAGCAAGGATCTTTTTTTTTATTACCATTTTCCTTGGACTTCTCTCTTTTTCTTTTGTTGGAAGAATCTTTCTTTCTACTTGAAAACTTGTTCATGGATTTAAAGTTATTATAAGCTGGTCCTTCAACATTGCGATTCATTTTGTCTCTATTTTGATTATCAACTTCATCTTTGATTCTAGCCTCATTTTCAATTTGAATGTGCTGCAATAATTGACCCAAACTCAGAGACTCATTTTTATGTTTTAAAATCTTTTGGTAATCCCTCCATGAGGGAGGAAGTTTACCAATAATAGTAGAAATTTGAAATGTCTCTGAAATTGTTTCATCTGTGTTAATATATTGAGAAACAATCTCATTGAGTTCATCAACTTGATCAATGATAGGCTTAGAATCATTCATTTTAAAATCAATATACTTATTAACAAAGAAAGATTTATTGCCAGCATCTTCATTAACACATCTTCTTGGGAGAGCATTCCATAGATCTAGAGCCGTCGTGTGAATATGAAACACATTGAATAGAGAGTTGGTCATCGCATTGAGGATAATGAAACAAAAAAAGCAATCATCCTCTAACCATTTCTTTTGACATTCAATGAGTCCTCCATTAGCTGCTTGCTCTTATGGATGTGGTGTATTTAGTGCATAGGCTACTTTCGCAATTACAAGTTGATAAAGAACCTTGATGCTGCAATGTTTATAATTGAGACCGTTAAATATTTCAAGCTTCTCCACATTTTGAATTTGAGCCTTGAAACTGGTAAATTCCATGATGAAAAGATAACTATCCTTAGCTTGTTATGGTAGAATAAAAATTCAAAATATGGTCAAAGAAAAGTTAGGCAAGGCATTTCCAAGAAACTATCTTAAGGATGGTTATTTCTCCACTATTCATGCAGATGGCAACTTGGAAATACTAATCCTAGGATATAATGCTTAACCAAGAAAAATTGAGGTTATACTCTAGAATTTTTCTCTCACAAGGATTGTACCCAAAGAAGAAAGAAAATATCAAAATAGTTAAAGATAGAGACTCAGATTTCTCAAATTCTGGTAGATTTATAAGAGTTTAAACACCACATCAGTTTTTTTTTTTTTTAGAAATAGAATGATGCAACCGTATGTTTCCTTGAGAAACAACGTAACTCCTCATAACTCAACGTTGTAGAAGTCCTCAATGACTAGAAACTTTCCGAAAAATTAAAATTCTTTAAAAATTCAGATTATTAGGACCCTTATTAAATATATCTTCTTAAATAGTTTTAACTGTTTAGAACTATTATCATTATTTATTATTATTTTAGGAAATACTTACATGGCACTAATAATCCACTTTGACATGTTAGTGTTGCAGCACCATGAAAATATTTGTGAGGCATATCAAACTAAGTTGGGTGGGGCTTACGCATGATGAATATGGTGCAGCTTGAAAGTGTCAATTACTAACATGTCTATGACAATATCAGGACACGAGAAAATTTGAGGTCGAAATCATAACCGTTTACCAAACATTCTTCTGCCAGATTATTCACATAACCAACGGTGCCACATACAAGTCTTGATGAGGCAAAACTTCCTCCCATCAACTTTGAAACATTGTTAAACACATTGTCATAGTGTTGTGTTTAGAAAATCGAAATTTATGATGATAAATTAACATCTCCACTTGTATCATTAGAAGATGTTTACCATTAGAAACCAAATATTATGTTTTTGTCTCACATATATTTTCTCAAAAGACATATATGTTTCTAATTTTGAGTTGATCTCTTGATCACCCCTGTTGATGTAAAAATAGAATAATCTTTTTTGGGATAAAGGAAAACAGATATCTGGAAAGTAGAAAGTGCTTTTGAACCGGCTCACAAGGAAGATAAAGGAAATTCAAACCAAAACAATTGGCTCTCTTCAAATCCAGAAGCAGAGGAAGGAAGTTGCACATCCACTTACCCTAAATTCCATGATCTACCCACTAGCCAATCGGCTGGCTGGTTTGCCTAACTAGTTCATCTGCTCCACTTACCCAATGAATTAAAGCTGGTTTGCCTAACTAGTTCCTCTGCTCCACTTACCCAATGAATTAAAGTCGGCAAACAAAACAGGTCAACGTTTACGCCCCCAAAAAAAACAAAAAAAAGGTCAACGCACAGAGTGTTATCAAGACTCCCATTTGATCTCATCGTAGCCCATTGCCGCCTATCCCCGGCATTTCCATCACAAGAACGCGGGAAAAAAAGGGGCGGCAAAATATCATGTATATTTGTGAACCACATCCCATCCGAACCTAAAAAAAAAAAATAATAATAAAAAATAAACACATTCCTCGCATCATGTGCCATCGTGCCACTTTATGTACCGGTGCGGTAAGCAACGAGAACCTAATAAATTCCTCTCCTCTAACCAAGTCCGCCACTCTCCGGCGGGCTCTCCCAAACTCTCCAGTCTCCTCCCTCTGGGTAAACGAAGAGAAAAAAATGGGAAGCCTCGACTCAGGTATACTTCTCTCTCATCTCATTCTATTTCGTGATATCCATTACTTTCCCCTTTTAACCCTAACCCTACTCCCAATATCTTATCTTCTCAGATACCACCACCACCGTGGGCTTCTTCCTTTCGGACAAGTCTGCCAAGGTGTTCGTCGCCGGCCACCGCGGCCTCGTCGGCTCCGCCATCCACCGGAAGCTGGTCTCCCTGGGCTTCACCAACCTCCTCCTCCGCACCCACGCGGAGCTGGACCTCACCCGCCAGTCCGCCGTCGAGTCCTTCTTCGCCGCCGAGCAGCCCCGCTACGTGATCGTCGCCGCCGCCAAGGTCGGTGGCATCCATGCCAACTCCACCTTCCCTGCCGACTTCATTGGTGTTAACCTCCAGATCCAGACCAATGTCATCGACGCCGCGCTCCGCTGTGGCTCCGTCCGCAAGCTGCTCTTCCTTGGCTCCTCCTGCATCTACCCCAAGCTCGCCCCCCAGCCCATCCCTGAGTCCGCCCTCCTCTCCGGTCCACTCGAGCCCACCAACGAGTGGTACGCCGTCGCCAAGATCGCCGGCATCAAGATGTGCCAGGCCTACCGCCTCCAGCACGGCCTCGACGCCATCTCCGCCATGCCCACCAACCTCTATGGCCCCTTCGACAATTTCCACCCGGAGAACTCCCACGTGCTCCCCGCTCTCATCCGCCGCTTCCACGAGGCCAAGGTTTCTGGCGCTAAGGAGGTCGTCGTCTGGGGCACCGGCTCCCCCCTCAGGGAGTTCCTCCACGTTGACGATCTTGCTGATGGTGTTGTCTTCTTGATGGATCGGTACTCGGGGCTGGAGCACGTGAATTTGGGCAGCGGCAAGGAGGTGAGCATCAAGGAGCTGGCCGAGATGGTCAAGGAGGTGGTGGGTTTCCAAGGGGAGCTTGTCTGGGATGCGACGAAGCCGGATGGGACCCCGAGGAAGCTCATGGATAGCTCGAAGCTGGCGAGGATGGGGTGGGAGGCGAAAATCTCACTCAAGGATGGGCTCGTCAATACCTACAAGTGGTATGTGGAGCATGTAGCAAAGCAGCAACAGCAGTGATGTTCTGATCGTCTGGTGGTACCTTTTTTTCTCTTCTTCCATTCGTGTTCTACCTGATGGTTTTCGATTACATTGTCGTCGTCGTTGTTGTTCTCATATCAGTATGCTTTTGGGGAGAGGACTTAATTAAGATCAAATTGTTATCTACATGCATAATCCTGGATGGATTTGTAATGCTATATTCTTGTTGATTTTACGAATAAAAGAGCAGCGCTTTGCTTGTTAGATTAAATCAAAATTTGTCTTTATAATTGTTGAAACCTAAAGGAATTGCATATTTTGATATAAGATGCAGTTCAGAAGAGTAATGCTTTGCATATTCTCAGATGCAGATAATATATCATGGAAAAAATAATAGTCTCCTTTTGAGAGAAGATACAGCATCAGGGTATTATTCACATCTGCAGAGCATCTATATGTAGTATAGAAAATGATTACAAGTGACCATTTAATTCTCAATGTTTCACTCCCTTTTTTTGCCCCTCTGGGGTGGGGGAGGGAAGACGATGACATTGGAACATCAGGTTCCACACCATGCCTCTGGTTTAATTTGGTGTTCTTCTGAGCCTGTGTTTCCCTCATGTTGGGATCAAATGAACTATCAAAAATTGAAAGCATTGCTAAGATAATTTAAAGTATTCAAACCACACCTACTTTACCATTTATATTTAGAATCTAATATCAAGCCTAAATCCATAGACCCTCCCTAAATGCAGAGCTAATTGCAATAATTAACACTTTGGCCATGGCACCTAGTCACCAATTTCTACGGCATTCATTTTTTTCCTCATAGTCTCTGGACCCACCTTCTTGGCAAATCTGATTTGTCTGCTTGAGTTCATTTTCTCCCATTCCTTGCTTATCTCTTGTCTTTTCATACTCATGATGGTAAGTTGATGATACTTCCCGGCTACCTTCCTTGAACCCCTTGATTCTTTCTCAAAGGCCACTTTCATCTCTTGATATAACGCAAAATGCATGAGGTAAGGATCTGAAAACTTGCATTTAATATTGACCTGAGAAAGGATCGCAAAACATGAATGTAATGCAAGGTCACTTGATGTAAGGGATAATTTGATAACTGCTTACACTTTACACAATGTTAAATAGTTTTGCTTCAGAAATTAATTTTGAAAAATTAAAATTTATGCCAAAAATAATAATTTTTAGACCTTTAGACTTGTAGATCTACCCATATTCCATAGTATATCTGGAAATCAACCTAAGCATATGTCATTTTTTAACAGTTTTAGTTTTGGATTTCAGTGTTTTTTGGAGGGATTTTAGGTGGGCACATTCCTTACCAATTCATGCTTATGCACTATCAGTTGTAAATCAACTGGAATCATATAATAAAACTTGCATTTAACCTAAATTCACAAAAAAAATGTAATTTTTTTTACAAAGAAAAGGGGAAATAATGTTGAGAGTTATTTGTTTAGGTGCTTCCTTTTCTTTCTGAGGGGGAGGGGAATCTGGTGATGATTTGACTTGATTTTTTGAATATCACCTTTTAGCACCATGTTTAGATGAGCTTGTTCCTCTACAAAGCAAAGAACAAGCTTCTCACCTCCCTCCTTGGTGAGATAGTGGGAGGAAATTGAACTTTGGAACATGGAATCAGGACCTAATTTGTCTCGATCATCTTGAATTGGCTGGTGAGAGTTGGGGCCTGGGATAGCTATAGGACCTTGGGTCCATATGTACTAGCATATCATCGTTTGTAATGTTTGGGACCAACTAGGCTGGTGGCTAATTTTGCTGGGAACAATCCGGCCAAAGCTTCTGGCAAACAAAAGAGGGCCCAAGGCTTGGTTGCACGAGAGAGGAAGAGGAGACAAGGGCAGAGGGAGAGCTCAGGGCCCTTCTTTTTGTTATTCTCAAAGCATTGGTGTTGATATCAATATTGGTGGCATTAAGCCAACATGGGTGCTAAATAGCTTTCCTAATGCTAAAATATAACAAATAAAATATAAGATCCTTCTAGACATTCACTAAAAATGACAAACAACACAGAAAAGAAAGAAAAAGATAGCATCCCGGTGATTCACTATAAAGCCAAGCCATCCCAACTTGACCCTAGACTTGGGAATGAGACTTAAAACCTTGTTGTATAATCCTTTTGAGTCATTGTTGGTTGGTACTAGCTCATGCTAAAAATATGGAACCAACTTGATCGAATACATACAGGGATCAACCAGCTTAGTCAATACCTAGGATGCATTAGTGCATCATGGCCCCATACACATCTAGGCCTATAAGGCACATACTACTAGCACAAAAAAGCCATGCTAGCTAGTGTATGTCAAATCAAGGTCAAGAGACTGGGGAATTATTAGGAACTTAATGATTCTGGTGGCTTGCTATCCTACAAAAAAAGGGGGATAGATTTGCAAATCCAAAGGTTTTGGGAAAATGAAGAAGACTTGTAGCTTTCTAGGGTCTCTAATTAGGTTATGGTGGTAGAATATATTATTTAGGGTTAAGAAGCTACAAGGAAAGGTTTCTAAATATTCAAGAGTTAAAGGTCAGGTTCTGTTTCGTTATGAACATTTTTCAACAATATGCATGGATTTTTGGTATTTGAATGGAAACTTCTAGGAAGGGCTGTGAGGGCCTCTTAGGGTTTGAAATAAATTTTCTATTTCTATGATTCTATGGGGATGAATTAAATAGAAATAATGTTACCCTTTTTTTGAGGAAAAATGAGGTTACCAATTAACTTGAATATATTTAGACTTGGATCAACGGGTTCAACATCAAAGAACATAAAAATGGGATAGAAAGATACCATATTAGAAAAAAAATTGAAGGGAGGAGGAACTACCAAAATTGACTTTATTTTCCTTTCAACGAAAACAACTCAAATACTATGTACAAATGTTAGTCTATGTTAGCCACTAATTAAAGAGATAGATAACTGAATAATGTTTTCTTAGTGATGAAAGGACTTCACTATTACTCAAACTAGCACTAAGACTCTTTAGTATAATTTGACTTAAGAAAAATGCATTTATTTAAAACTGAAACTCCAGTAAGTTCAAACTGTAACAAGTTCTAAATTGCGACCTTATCAATAAGAAAAATTGAGATCTTCAAATCAGCAAGTGAGATCCACTTAATGAGGAGTTCAGCATGTATCTAGTCTCATCTTCTTAGCTTGGATATTGCTCGATCAATTAATTGTGTATTTAGAGCTCAATCAATTAATTGCTTCTATGCTTCTTTCTAACCTCTAGCAAGCATTTAACATTGTTGATCTAGTGCTGCTGCTTTTTGGCTCCATTCCTTCCGCTGATGTGTTTCATGAGCCTTTCTCAAGATTGATTGATGCAGTAAAAGGAGAGGATAACAGGTATTGATAGATTATAGGCTAGAAAAAGGTTAGGATTAAAGAAAGAACAATTAGGATTTTAGAAAAACTTGAAGTTTCTGAAGTTCATTGATAAAAAAACTGACAAAAGATGGCTACAAACCTATGTTGCAGCACTTAAATATTAGGATTACAAATATTTCTTTTAATCCCAACCCTAGATTAACTATTTTAAATCATAGCCATTGAAAAGTTATTAAAATAAACCTTGAGCTACAGTACTCGGGAACAATAACAGAACTACAGTAACCCATGAACAGTAATTTATTATAATAAAATAGCAATTAAAATAAATAATCTATTTAAAGTTTAACTTTAAGTTTCTGCATCATTCTCCTCGGCTTGAAAAACTCGACTCCGACGAGAAAGCTTTCAAAGTTTCAACATCTGGATCAATCTTCTTCAACTTATCTTCAGCAATTCAGGTACTCTCACTAGCTGGTTTACCCAAGCACTTCATCAAGAATCTTTTATATTGATTACCTCTTCAAGACTTGACTTCTTTGATATCCAAAATATCTTCAATAACGTCAACTGAACCCTTAGGATATTGTTGAATCAGATCTGAAACTTCAACCACTTCTCCATCAAAATCCTCAAATGGATACAAATTTGAAACATTAAACACTGGACTAATCCACAGGCCTGATGGCAGCTCAATTAAATAACCATTAGAGCTTATTTTCTTCAACACTTTGCAAAGCCAAACTTTCTTGACTTGAGTTTGTGGTAAGTACCTTTAGGAAACCTCTCTTGCCTCAAATGCACAAGGACCAAGTCTCCTTTCTCAAATTCCTTGACACGACGATGTTGATTGGCTGCATTCCCATAAGTCTCATTGTTGGTTTTTAGTGCAACTTTTACCTCCTTATGAACTCATCAAATGTGATCCATAAATGTCTCTCCAATATCACTAACTCTTGCTCCTTATAGCAAAGAAACTAAATCAATGGCATATTGAATATCCTTCATCGGCGGTAAACCTTGTGGTAAGTTACCACTAATCAAAACTGAAAACTCCTCTAATAGTTGCTGAATTTTTGGTGGCTGTTGAAGGGATTCCACCATCTGGTCACTTTCTACTACTTTACTCATTAGGGCATACACTACATCTGCTTCTTGGTATTCTAATTCAAAATTTTCAATCGATAAAAAGCCACTAACTTTGTTAGCTTTGAAGAATCAGCTGTTTCTTTTGTTTCCTCCTTTAACGGATGCAAGGTATACTTTTTGTTATCTCTATAGAAAGAATAAGTGTTTGGCTTAGCATGATGCTTCGTGTTATGATCATATAACCAAGGCCCTCCAACAAGGATATGGCCAAGTTCCATAGGCACAACATCACACAATGCTTCATCATCTAAATTAACCCTCATTGTAAACTTACCAAGCATCAAGAAGTAACTAGTATTTCATTATCCTACTTGAGCCAACAAATCTTATAGGGATGAGGATGTTTTTCAATAGATAGCTTTAATTTTTTCACAACATCTTTCGAAATGACATTCTGCATGCTACCTCCATCAATAACTAAATCACACACCTTCCCACCATAAAGAACGCATGTTCGAAAAATACTACGTCTCCTTTAATCTTCCTCTTCTTCCTTATTTGTGGTTGTTATCGCTCTCCGAACCATCAACGATTCCCTTTGAACGGGATGGACATCTACTTCTTCACCCTCTTCTACATAGTTATCATAAATTGGCTCTAGCTCATCATATTCGTCGTCTTCTGGGTCTACTAGGTTCACTCATCGCTTAGGACTTACATAAGAGTTATAATCCTTTTCTCCACGCATGAAGCATCAACTTTGTGAGCTGCTATTCCCTTTTAAAGTAGTAGGGACAGAATTGTTTTGTCCACCATAACGCACCACAATCTTCCCCTTATCACTCCGGCCAAAAGCACTTGCGCCACCTCCACTTGGCCGATTGTTTGCATGGATCTCTTGACTGATTCGCTGAGCAATTTGCTCACTTTTAGTACTTCGAACAAACCTCATATTCTTTTGCATTGCATCACTGAATTGTCCGTCTATGGGCTTCCTTGCACCATATCTCCACACTCATTTTTTCACTAACAAAACATGTTGCCGAGCATCTTCAAGACTACAAACAAACAACCCCCCATCTCATCTCTAATAGATTGGTTTAATCCAGCAAAATAACAAGAAGTTATCTGTTCATTAGTTTCAGCCAACTCTACTCGAATTGACAAGCTATAAAACTCCAAAGTATATTCTTCGATCGTCATACTTCGTTGCTTCAGAGAATGGAACTTCTCATGCAACTCCATCGTATAATTAGCTAGTAAAAATTATTTTTGCAGCTTCATTTTCATGTGTTCCCAAGTGCTGACCTTTGGTTTACCTTATCGCGCATGTTGCTCTTCAACTTTCTTCCAACATTGAAATGCAGTGCCCTTCAATTTAAGCTTCACAAACAGCATCTTTCTATTTTCAGCCATAGGCTTCCACTCAAAATAATTCTCCAAACTAGCTTCCCAATCTAAATAATCTTCGGTATGCATCTTTCTGTAGAAATTAGCAATTTTAATCTTGATTCCACCGTGGTTTAGATCTAGGGCATGAATCAATCGCTCCTCCAATCTACCTCGCACCGCATTATCTACAGCTCCAGCATCACAAAAGGGATTGTCAAAATCGCCCAGATCAGTTTCATCCTTAAGACCACCTTTTGGCATGTCTATTGGGTCATGGCCGTCTTCTGGATTTTCCACATGGGCTGCCATAGGTTCATGTCACCATAAAGCTTGAATAGCTCACAACAAATCTTCAATCATACGCCGCATCTCAGCCATATCTGCTTGCTGACCTTGATTTCCTTTTTCGCGACTTTTAGCACATCCAACTATGGCTTAGGAAAAAAAATGCTAATATGATCTAATAGGATCCTTGCTCTGATACCAAAATTGATGCAGTAAAAGGAGAGGACAATAGGTATTGACAGATTATAGACTAAAAAAGGATTATAATTAAAAAAAATAATTAGGGTTTAGAAAAATCTCAAGTTTTTGAAGTTTATTGATAAAAAAATGACAAAAGATAACTGCAAACCTATGTTACAGCACTCAAATATTAAAATTATAAATATTTCTTTTAATCCCAACCCTAGATTAACTACTTTAAATCCTAGCCATTGAAAACTTATTAAAATAAACCCTGAGCTAGAGTACTTGTGAACAGTAAACGACACAATAGTAACCTATGAATAGTAATTTGCTATAGTAAAATAGTAATTAAAATAAATAATCTATTTGATGTTTAATCTTAAACTCCTGCATCATTAATGATGATCTTGATCATCTTATAAGTTTTCCAAACCTATGAAATGAGTTATTTCTTATGATTGATAAGGCATCGGGCATCCTTCAGGAGATATGGAAAAAAATGAGGTGCCCAAGCTTATTTTTAGTCTTGGTAAAAGATCTTTCTTGAGGGATCGTGTTGCCTTAGAAGAGATCAGCAACTTTTTTTGTGTAAGCCATATTCTTACCTTTGCATGAAGTACAATGTGTATGACAACCCCCTCTCGTTTGCCATCATCTGTAAAGAAATGAACTTTCCTGCTTTCTTTGGTTTATTATACTAGACCTTTGTTTTCAACCCATCTCCTTCTCTCAGATCCATGTACCATATTCTTATTTCATCATTGTTCTTTTCTTTCTTTGTGTGGTATTACTGTAGTTCCCTCTGTAAGATCAATACGATTAGTTCTAGGCAATCACAAATTCACAAAAATGTTTTCAAATTTTGTTCTACTTTCTCCTAGTACCTGTCATTCCTTAATTGCCCTAGGTATTGCCATCATGCCCTTTCTGTGTGATTTTGGCTCATGATCTGCCAGCATTTTTTGCTACAGTGTGGAAGTTCGATGTGAAGTTCTCAAAAGAATTTTCATTGTAAATGTGAGAACATGTCAATCCTTATCATATGAGCATAGTTATAAAAATTGGATGGTGACTGACTCGGCCAAGGGACCAGTGCATCATGGTTATCGGTCCAACCACCAAGTCAATCATTCGGATCGGACGATAGTTAAAAATATAAATTTTTTTAAAAAAATATTAAAAATATGTATAAGATTAAAAATATGTGTAACTTTTTATAATTTTTTTGGTTTAAATATTACTAATTAAAACACATTGATCTACATTCTACTCTTTAATTGCACCATATATAGTAAAATCCTGATTTATCTATTTTGTTAACAAATGTAAATAAGGTTTTATGGAATGTAGGAAAAACTATATAAAAATTATTGATTTACTTTTTAAATAGTAAAGATCTAAAAGTATCCAAATGCATAAAATGAAGTATACTTTTTTTTGTTTAATTTTGCACCAAAGAAAAAAAGAATTGATTATTTTTCTTTTTTTTATTGGAAGAATTGGCTATTAAGATATTCATCAAATAACAGCTTCTGAATAATGTAGATACAATTTCTATCGCTAATAGGTTATTAGAAATTAATTGTTGTCTTTGTGATTGATAGGTTCCCAACCAAAATCCTGATCAAGGGTTCAAATCCTATTTGAACACTATTTTTGAACATTTTTTGAAGGTAGCTGGTTCACCCACTTTTTAGCCACCCAGGTCACCGGTTTTTCCTGAAAACTGTTCAGGTCAGTAGTTCTCAGCTGGTTCAACTACATTTTCAGTTCTATGTGAGGGCTGGACTGGCCAAGTTTTTCAGCTTGACTAGCCGGTCTATTCTGGTTGTTATAACTATGCATATTAGGATTTTTCCTTAGCATACCAAGTGAACTTTGTTTATATAGAAGAAAAATCAGTCAATCCATTTAATTCTATAGATATAGAAAATTCTTGGCTCTCTTATTTTAGGATCATTCACTTTGTCTTAATCCATGGTAAAGTTATATCAGATTCCCCTCTTAATCCACAAGGTCTTGACATAAAGTCCTAGTAACTGCTAAACTCTTTCCAGAAATATATATATTTTTCCTTTCATCATTATGTATAGTGAGAGTCAACGTGGAACCATTTTTCTTACCCTTAAAACTACTTGGCGAAGATGCTTCTCCAAGAAATTCACAACCACAAGATGAGGCTGCACCCCAAGAGTTCTGCCTTCTCAATGATTCTCATGGGCCTTAGCCATCTCCAGTTCTGTTTCCCATGCTCACTCGAGATTGGGTTCAAGTGGTCAACCCTACTTTCTATCCTTCTGGTGTTTCATCTCTTAACATGATTTTCCGTTCCTTTTAAGTTTCAGGATGAGATCCTCAGACCCGGTCCCCATGATTCTTTTTCTGTCTTTTTCTCTCCTGTCTGCAATTCTAATATTTTTAGGTTCGTGGTTGCCTAGGAGATAGTTTTGGATGGAGAGCTAACTGAGAGTGAATCATCATATGGTAAGTTTGAAAACACAGATGCATAGGCTGGTAAGCAATCTGTTCTTTCTGATCTTGCAAAATGATATGGTTAATAATCCAAGTGTAGTTGATAAAGATGATGGTCTACTAGTGTCCTAGGGTGCTGCATTTTCTATTTTAAATAAAAAAAGTACAAACTGACACCGTTGCTCCCAATCTGTCATGAGAATTCAGCTCTAGAGCCAAATTAGTGGCCTTATAGGTGAATTCTGATTTCTCAGATTAAGAATTTTGACTAGAACCAAGGTTCTTTGCAAGGCTTGGAGCTTGCTTTTTTGACTGCAAGTTTCCTTAGTTTAATTCTTAGTCTGCTAGTTGTAATACGAGGCAATCAATTAATAATCTTTAGATCATCTTGTTAATTTTCTGAGACTTAAATGTCTACATCTCTAATGAACTTTCTATTATCTGGGATGAAATTTGGTCTCTTTCTTTGATCCTAAATTAACTAAGATGAGCAAGTTGTCAAGAACTGACATGCCAGAATTTAGTAACTGAATAACTTCACTGCCAACTGCCCATCGAGTTGTCATTATAATTATGATTTTTTTAATGATAGTGAGCGCTACAAGTCAAGGTCTCTACTTATGGTCACCTTTATCATTGAATATACCATGATCCTGTTCCAAGTGCTAGTACACTTGGTTCTGATCTTGCATTGTGGTCGTCTGCTGTTGCATAATGGTGATTATGCCCTGACAATCATTTACACACTTGAAATGCCTTCTTTTATTACCATTGAAACCAGTTCTTCTGTGATGAAACTTGCCATCTTCCTTTAATGAAGTTGTAACCGTATCTTTTTGCCAGAGTTAATGAGTAGGTGTTGAAAGTTGAATAGGTGTCTCCTGTAGAAGCCTCATTTTTTCCGCAACTTGATGAGCTTCATGTAATGATCTGTTATGTTGCACATTGTTGTTACGACAAGAGCTCCTCCAGCATAGCTGATTGATGGCTTCCTTGATGCTTCTGCTTTCTTTGGCTGTTATGGAAAGATCGGAATAAAATGTTCTTTAATCAAAAGCAGGAGACATATAGCAACATTATGTTGCATACCCAGCCATCATATGATTATAAGGGGACTCCTAAGCTATACAGCTACCATCAAGCGAGTCAAGATATGCTAGAAAGGCTACTGATGAGCTGAAGCTTGTCTTTGAAATCTGATGTTTTGGTGTGGGAGCCTTTGGATGTCAAGAATCATAACTGGGCCAGATGGCAATTCCGGTGTCCAAGAAGTTGGCTTTTCGAACTCTGAATTTGGTTGGCCATTCTGGAGTAGCATTTAATGCAGAAAATCTGTTCTTTTGTGACAATTTCAGATGGCCAAGGTCATGTAGTTGTGCAGTGGATTGGTGGCATGTAGAGCCATTTACCTGGGGGCTTAGTAGGTATACTATGATGCTGTGCATTGGTTGTGTTAGTGTGTTTTTGAATCTTGTGGACTGACAAACATAAAGTTAATGGGAATTCATAAATAAATCCGTAGAGTTGAACATAAAGATCGATACTTATGGCTATAGTTTTATAGTTATAGAGGTGAAGGATCCTGAAAATATAGAATTCTTAGTAAATTGTTGTTCAGAATCTAAAAAGTTCATGACAAGCACATTAAAAAGCAAAATTCAGTAGCAAAAATCAGATATCGAATAATCTTCATAAAGAGTGGATGCGAGGTTTCCCTAGATTTTAGGAACATGAAACCATGATGAGAGTTGTTTATTTACCTGTGTAGTCCAAAATCTTGATCACTTTCCCTCTTTTCTCACTTGGTTGAAATCCATGAAAGAGCAATATTTTGAGTGGAGGTGGAGATTCATTCCATACTAATTAATTATATGCAAAATATGAAGATGATTCTTTTTTGATGACTAATTATTTATAATTGTGTCTCCCAGAAGACAATTAATATTTCAAATTGTAGGGGTGAGCTGGGTTCATGTGTTCAGTGAGGGTCTGCCAGAGTCCTATGTGATGTTAATCCTGCAAGTGGTTGGCTTTTCAGTTTCAATTTTTAGGTCAATGGCAAGTTTGATTGAAGAACAAGCATAACTTCATGGTGAATGTAAATTATTAGAAAACAAGAACAGCCATAAATTTATCTTTTTCTTTTCCCCCAAGGATAACTGGAAGCGCCATCTGTTAGATTTATGTAGGTCAAATACTTGAAAACAACACCATATTCTAACTAGAATCTCCACATATGTGGAGGAAGGATGCAACTACCAGACTATAGCCAAGGTTTCTACTTGGTTATTTTGCAAATTTATTATTTTAAAAATTATTTATTATGTACAATAAATTAGATAAAAATCTTCATTTTATGTTTCAAATTAAAAGCAACTCTCCACTTAAGTTTAAATTAAAAATAATTTTTCATTTTAAATATAAATTAAAAGCAACTATCCATTTCTAACTGAAATGACCATTATACCCTTATACCGTCGTACAGTTATATAACAAAATAGTATTGTTTTATAATAATGCAGTACTATTTTCTAATATCGCAGTATTATTTTATAATACGTAACGTAGTACTGATTTATAACAAGGCATTACTGTTTTCTAATATCACAGGTTGTTTTATAATACTGCAATACTATTTTATAATAAAATAGTACTGTTTTATAATAGTGTTATATTACAATAAGGCAGTATTGTTTTATAATAAGGCAGTACTGTATTGTAATAAAGAAGTACTGTTTTGTAATACCCTTACATCATAATAAGACAGTATTGTTTTACACTAAGACAGTATTACTTTATAATAAGACAGTACTATTTTCTAATATCACAGTATTGTTTTAGTATTGGTTTATAACTGCAGGGGTAATTTGATCATTTATGCCAATTGAGGATAGAGTTGGAAGTGGGCTAGGCCGGACCCCAGCTCGAGCCCAGCCCAAAATTTTTTATTGGGCTTCGGACCGGGCTTAGGCCTGAAAATTTTTAAAAGACCTAGACCTGAGCTCGACCCGAACAGATCGGACCAACCCACCACCAACATCACTCCTGATTTTCTGTTAAAAATTAAAAAAAAAAAGGCTAAAACCCTATAAGCCCTAACCTATTCCGGTGGCTAGTCATGACGACGACGATGCCCGCTAGGTCTCCGACGACAATGATGACCTCCTGGCTCCTAGAGCTCGAGCTTGGCCTGGGTGGCGCCATCGAATTCGATGAAGATGATGCCTGTCTCAAGGTCGTGGGCATGGGTGGTGAGGAGCCAGGCGACAGCGATTGCGGTCGAGATTGGCATGGGTGGCGAGACTGGTCGCAGACCTTACCGACACCGTTGAAGAGCTTGTCGGATTCTATGAGAGAGATCGAGACGATCGAGGTACACTGGACAGTGGGGTTTGGGAGCGGCGGTCAGAGGGAGATGGGGGCTTGGGAGCTACAGTCGAGGCTCGAGAGAGTAGCAGTTGGATGGAGATGGGGTCTTGGAAGCAGCAGTCGGAGGGAGACGGGGGCTTGGGAGCGACAGTCGAGGCTTGAGGGAGCGGCGATCTAGAGAGAACGGGCGCGACAAAGGCAGACCTGTGGAAAGGAGAGCACCTGCGGGAGATTGGAGGGGGGAGCCCGACGCCGCTGAAGAATGGGAGGAGAGAGACGGCGGAGATCAACGGCCGGCGGGAGAGTAGGGAGGATCGGGAGTGAGGACGGCAACGGTCGACGGACGGATCCAGCGCACCTCGATGGGAAAAATCGGGACCCAGGACTTCGGAAGGGAGAAAGATGGAATGAAGCCCTTGATATTTGGACTCATAATTGGGCTAAACTTTCGAGCTCGGGCCTGGGCTGGATCCAAGCCGGGCCAAAGGTAGGCCCGAGCCCGGCCCGAAAGTAAAACAGGCCTTATTTTTTGGCCCAAGCCCGGCCTGAATGGTTTCGGGTTGAACCCAAAACCTGGCCCGGCCCGAGCCCACTTCCAGCCCTAATTGAGGAGTTGCTTTTACGTGAAACTCAACTGGAGAGCTACTTTTAAATTTAAACTCAAACGAGAAGTTTTTACTAATTTACTTTATTATATAAAATATTTGATAAATTCAAATTATCTCTTTTGGTACTGTTTCTTTTAACAATCTTGCGAAAAAACAGTCAAATTCTTGGTTATTTTGCATGGCAAGGAATTTCTGAACTGGATTCTGAACGGTCTAGATCGCCCTTCCTTCATTAAAAGGCAATCACTTGGTAGCTGGAGTCTTCCACCTAAGATAATGTATCTCTTCTAAAATCTTCTTGGAATTTAGGATTCATGCTCACTTCCTAAGTGCAAAAGTGTTTCTAAAGTATCCACTTTCCTTGCACCTACTTCCCAAGTGAAAATGTGTTTCTACATTACCTGCTTTCCTGCATTCACCCACATCTGCTCCCACACCCCCTCCAGATTCCAGCAACCAAGTCTATGGGGACTCTCACGGCTTGTCATATGTTTAATTGGTAGTGAATGACTCTCTGGGTTCTAGAAAGGATACTGACCAGCTGAAGCTTATCTGTCTTTGAAATCTGATGTGTCGGTGTTGGAGCCTTTGATTGTCAAGAATCATAACTGGGCCAGATGGCAATTCTGGTGTCCAAGTTGGCCATGCTGGATTGAAGCTTTTAATGCGGAAAATCTGTTCTTTTGTGATAATTTCAGATGGCCATGGTCATGTAGTTGTGCAGTGGATTGGTGGATTGTAGAGCCGTTTAGCTGGGGGCTTAATAGGTATACCATTGCTGTGCATTGGTTGTATTAGTGTATTTTTGAAACTTATAATGTCACGCTCCCGATCCGAAATTGTGAATCAAGGGTCATGGCAACCGCCGCATACTCGTAGAAAACTCTTCCATAAGCATACAAGGCATCTTATCATGCTATCCTAAAACCACAGCGGAATAATTAGTCAATAATTCAAATCCAAAACATAACGATCTAAATTTCTTCTTTAATATCTCAATAAATTCAACAATGATTCATAGACTTTACATCAAATTCAATAAGACTTCAATTTAAAATAAAAGTATGGAGATTCTGCTTCTGATCACTCTTCCATTCATATCTTGTATCATCTTAATTCCTCAACATCTGTAAAAATAGTAAAATAGGAGGTAATGAGCTAGACAGCCCAGTAAGCAATGATCACTTCTCAACAGATTTTATCAGGCATTTAAGTAAATAATCATTTATAGAAAATAAGCATATAGAGTTCATCAATTCGAAATCAATTTCAATTATGCAACATAATTCATACCAAATTTATTTCTTTTTCAAAAATTTAAATTTCTTTCGAGATTTCAATTTCTTTCATTCTTAAATTCTTTTCGTCAACCATGCGCTATGACCATATTTTTCCTGTGGCAGGGTCATAACACCGCATATCTTCTTGCGGTGAGCTGCGAATCATCTGATAGCAAAGTCCTTCGGAACCGCTGGTCTCTCTGACGGTTTGTCGCTGGTCTCTCTGATGATGTAAACCCTCAGGACAAATCAATTGCCAACGTATATGCCCCCATTGGCGGGGTCCTTTACATAGTCAGGTTGTCAATTCATATTGTTTCTTATATCATAATTCTTCATAAATTATATTTCATATTCTAATTTCGATAATAAAATTTATAATCATGTAGTATCGAAATCAATCAATATAATGCATCATAAAATCAATATGTTCAATCATGCTTCATCATAACATTTCAAATAAGATATTTTCATAACAAAATACCATTCATCCAATTCATGCATCGTTTCACAAATCATGTCAGAAAAAATAAATTATAATTTACCGATAAATCTAGAAAAAATGAAACATTACTTATCTCGAACGTATTCCAATAAATCCACATAATTCTATAAATTTTCTTCTAAAAATTCTGTTCGTAGATCATATTGCGATATCCCATGATCAAACATCCACAATCCTATACAGAATCAATTTCAATAATTAGAAAGAATACGAATACCATATTTCAACGGTTTAGATTAGATCCGATCATCTAATTTCATCTAATCAAAATCTAATTAGGACCTAAACGATCTAAAGTTTGACTATCAGATCATATTGGATTTGAAGTGATAGGATCGAGGTTTCTTCATCGATTTCATAAAATCAAGTAGAGAGAGACAATTAGAGGAGAGAGAATTCATGAGGTACAATTCAAATTGATCAGGTGACACAATCCAACATTACGATTGGTCCAATATCTCGATTGATGAAATCAACATGATCAAATCAAGTCATGGCTAGATCGAAATCATGAATTATCAAATCTAAAGATTCATAGTCTGATTAAGGTGGGTGCTAGTACGTTGTCTGACAATCATGGATCAGGATTCTTCATTAGAATCAGATCAGGACTATTAAAAAAAATTTCTTCATTCACTAATCTTTTTAGAGAGAGAATCAATCAAGAGAGAGAATATTTTAGAGAGAGAAAACTCATCTTGGATTCTTCAGACAATATGATTCAACAAATCCGATCGATCGGATCAAATCATGTTGAAATTATCATGTGGACAATTTAATAAAATCATGAGAAATAAAATCTAAAAATACCTGATCTGATCAAAGTGGATGTCGGTGTACCGTCCGACGATCACAAATCAAAAATCCATCATGAGGATCATTTAAATTCATCATCATTCTTCTCAAAATTTTAAAAATCTTAGGAGAGAAAAATAATCTAGAGAGAGAATTTTAGAGAGAGAAAATCTAATTCTAGAGAGAGAAAATACTAGTTTAAGCTGAAGGGAGAGAGGAAAGAGAGAGAAACTCTCTTTCTCATATTTTATTATTTATATCATTATTTATTAATTAATTTATTTTATTTTTTCTTTCTTCTTTTGTTTCTTTCTTTTTTTTTTTTCTTTTCTTCACGAAAGAGAGAGGAAAGAAAATTCTATTTATTATTATTATATTATTATTATTTTTCTTCTTCTTCTTTTTCTCTCTCTTTTTTTTTCTTTTTTTCCTTCTTCTTTTTTCTTTTCTTTTTCTTTTCCTTCTTCTTTTTCTTTTCTTTTTCTTTTCTTTTCTTTTCTTTTCTCTCGGGCTCCTTCCTAGCCGAAACAGGGGACCGGTAGGTCTCCTCCCTTGACCGGCCGTTCAGGCCACGGTCGACACGGCGAAGGCTGACGGCAGAGGGGGGTAACTCTCTCGAGTTCGGAGAGGCAAGGCCGACGGTCGGTAGTGATCGCCGACGTCGGAAAACCAAAGGGAAGAGACCAAACAGGGGTCCCTTCTCCGATAAAAATCGACGACACCCGTTGCCGGCAGTCGTGCACAGAGGCATGGGAAGAAAGAGAAAGAAGAGAGAAAGAGGAGGAAAGCTTACCTCGGCCTCCGGTGATCCCGTCGGTGAGAAATCACGGTGAGCACGATCAAAGGCCGCAGCTTCAATCGGAGGAATTAGGGAGGAAAAGAGGGGAAAAAGACTGGTGAGGGGTCTCTTAGGAAGGGGGAGGTCTCTTTATAGAGAGCCCTAGGACTCCTGATCATCCTAGGACTCCTGATCATGGTGGTTTAATCGATGAAGAAGACTCCCGGTAGGAGTCTTCTTCCCGGTTCCCCTGTTCTTGTTTTTTTTTTGTTTTTTTGTTTGGGCTTTGGTGGGCTGGGATTCGTTACTCGAGCCGGGCCTCACATTCTTCCCCTCTAAAAGAAATTTCGTCTTCGAAATTTTTTCTTGCTTGAGTCTTCATAGTTTCTTACTTGAATCTCATCCACAAATATTTCAATATTCTAATTCTTGATATGAATTCATTCTTAAATCATTTCATAAGAAAAAAATCGGTACATCAAATATCGATCTGAAATGGAACCATTCATTTTCTTATTTATCAAGATCAACATCTCAAAGATTTTCAATATTTCAAGATTTCAAAATTATGATCTCATTTTCTGTAAAAATTAATGTTCAATATCTCATGACTCAAATTAAAATCAAATCTATCTCTTGTGAATAGAAGAAGGTAAATGTCTCTATTCTTGCATAAAAACTTCATTCATCATCATTTATTTATTTATTTATTTTAAAATATTAACCACTCTTAATTTCAACCCATCATAAGATAGAAAAACATACTTCTATGAATCATATGATGACATCCCAATCAATCAAAATTCAAAAATATTTTCTCTTATTCGTACTTTCAAAGGTTGAAGATTTATCATTTCAATCTCATTCTCGAACTTTTGATATTTTAATTCTCGATACAACTTCATCATTAAGTTATTTCATAAAAATCAATATCACCATTGTTGATTGAATCAATATCACTATTTCTAGTCATCAAAATTTTCTTACTCAAACCCTCAAACTCTTAAATATTCTAATTTTTGAGCAAATTTTATCATTAAGTCATTCCATAATAAAAATCAATAACTCAAAAATTGATCTAAATCAAAACTATATTTTTCTTATAACCAAAATCAATGTCTCTATTCTAAGTAAGTATATCAATTTTCTTTATCTAAATATTAACAACTTTTAATTAATCGATTCATTATCAAATTAAATTATAAATAACTCTAATTTATCTTTTATAGAATAATCGTCAATATCAATAGATAACCTCAATCTTTTTTATTTAGTCAGAGAAATAATAATGATCAAAAGAGTCCAAACTTCAAATTTTATTATACCCTGGAGATAAATATTTGAGTATAATAATCTAAGATCGAAATCATTATTCGATAAACAATCTCAAATTCTTTCTATAAATAGAGAATTATAAAATTTAATTCTAGATAGAGAAAATTTATCTCTAAATATTCTAAATCTAAAATCAAAAATCAAAGGTCCACTCATCCTAAAATTAGGATGCTAATTATTTTTTGTAGCATAGTAGGTGGAAGCACTACTTTTAAAAAAAAATCACATTAGGATATCCAAAATAATTTAAAATTTTAAAATATTATTCTTTCTAATATCAATAAATTTTTTGTATCAAATAATATCATCTATCAAAATTTTTTTAACTCAAAGAGTCAACATTTCTGACTTACTCAAAATAATCTAGATTACCATGCTTCCGCTGCGCACTCTGATCTAACAATCAAAATTTCTAAGGTTCACCAAAAAAAAAGTTTGATCAAATTATTTCTTTATCTTATCGATAGAAAAGATCTAAAATTTTAAATTTCAATTGAAGTCAAAGATTAACTTTCGATTCTCATTCATACTTTTACTGGTGTACAATAATCTTGATTAACCCTTGAGTCCAATATCATATTTAAAACCATCATATAGATTTACTATAATCAATATGAATTAAATCTTAATTCTCATATCAATTCAATTCGATAATTTATAAATCAAAATTTTTATAAGTCAAATCAATGAAAAAAAAGATCCTTCGATGCTCCACCAAATTTGGACATAATCAGAATATATAAGAATTTCAAATCATTATTTTTTTTTCTAAAATTTCTATCATCAGGATCTTCAATATCTATCAAATATCCTTTCATAACAATCATACAAGCTTCAAAAAAAATCAAATCTCCATTTAATAATAGATTCAATTAGGGACCTCGTTAACAAAAATAAAAGAACTCCATATCAATTTCTAAATTCAAAATTTTAAATTATAAATTCACATGAATTTTTTAATCTGAAATAAATATAAATCAGATCTTTTATTTTAATATAAAGATATCAATTTTTCATTAACAACCTCAACAATAATATCAGAAAATCTCTTGATCAACTTAGATACGAAATCTTTAAATTAAAATTTTATACACATCATGTAGTCTCCAAGAGACATAATAAGATCTATTATCTAGATCTGAGGATGATGATTAAAGATTCCGGTATGATGAATGTTCTACAACCTCATAATCGATTTCATCAATAAGAAATATGTTTCTTTGTCTTCAAATATGCATCCATCCTAATATGCCACTTTATATATGATCCACATACCAAGTTCATTTTCGATAAATATTTCAATGAAGCATCATAAAAAAAAATTTTCTTAACCCATTCTGAAATAATATTTTATTATCAAATCTTTATCTTACCAATAATAGTCAACTTCTCAACTAAAAGTAATATCATAGTATTATTCTCACATCGAATTTGAACTTACAATTCACTTGAATAACCAATGATCAAATTAATAACCACAATGCACAATAAAATTTTATGTCAATCCCTTTTGTAATTACTTTCAATCAAAATCTAACTAATTATATAATGATCAATAGATCATCCATCATATTTCAAACTCCATATGTCATAATCTCTTACGATCCTTTTATACATAATCTCAATGTTTAATCAAAATTTATAAATATTTCTTCCACTACAATCATCAAAGATTTATACTATAATGTCCCTAGTGTCTATCCACTTACACCCATTCTATATCTGATTCTATGTTTCATAATTCATTCACTTATGCTCTGATACCACTTTAATTGTCACACCCCCGACCTGAGATTGTAAATCGAGAGTCATGGCAACCGCCGCATACTCATAGAAAACTCTCTTCCATAAGCATGCAAGGCATCTTATCATGCTATCCTAAAACAACAGTGGAATAATTAGTCAATAATTCAAATCCAAAACATAACGACCTAAATTTCTTCTTTAATATCTCAATAAATTCAACAATGATTCATAGACCTTACATCAAATTCAATAAGACTTCAATTTAAAATAAAAGTATGGAGATTCTGCTTCTGATCACTCTTCCATTCATATCTTGTATCATCTTAATTCCTCAACATCTATAAAAACAGTAAAAATAGGAGGTAATGAGCTAGACAGCCCAATAAGCAATGATCACTTCTCAACAGATTTCATCAGGCATTTAAGTAAATAATCATTTATAGAAAATAAGCATATGGAGTTCATCAATTCGAAATCAATTTTAATTATGCAACATAATTCATGCCAAATTTATTTTTTTTTCAAAAATTCAAGTTTCTTTCGAGATTTCAATTTCTTTCGTTCTTAAATTCTTTTCGTCAACCATGAGCTATGACCATATTTTTTCTGTGGCAGGGTCATAACACCGTGTATCTTCTTGCGGTGAGCTGCGAATCATCTGGCAGCAAAGTCCTTCAGAACCGCTGGTCTCTCTGGCGGTTTATCGCTGGTCTCTCTGACGACGTAAACCCTCAAGACAAATCAATTGCCAATGTATATGCCCCCATTGACGGGGTCCTTTACATAGTCAGGTTATCAATTCATATTATTTTTTATATCATAATTCTTCATAAATCATATTTCATATTCTAATTTCGATAATAAAATATATAATCATGTAGTATCGAAATCAATCAATATAATGTATCATAAAATCAATATGTTCAATCATGCTTCATCATAATATTTCAAATAAGATATTTTCATAACAAAATACCATTCATCCAATTCATGCATCGTTTCACAAATCATATCAGAAAAATATATTATAATTTATCGATAAATCTAAAAAAAGTAAAACATTACTTATCTCGAACGCATTCCAATAAATCTACATAATTCTATAGATTTTTTTTTCAAAAATTCTGTTCGTAGATCATATCGCGATATCCCATGATCAAACATCCATAATCCTATATAGAATCAATTTCAATAATTAGAAAGAATACGAATACTATATTTCAACGGTTTAGATTGGATCCGATCATCTAATTTCATCTAATCAAAATCTAATTAGGACCTAAACGATCCAAAGTTTGACTATCAGATCAAATCGGATTCGAAGTGATAGGGCCGAGGTTTCTTCATCGATTTCATAAAATCAAGTAGAGAGAGATAATTAGAGGAGAGAGAATTTATGAGGTATAATTCGAATTGATCAGGTGATACAATCCAACATTACAATTGGTCCAATATCTCGATTGGTGAAATCAACATGATCAAATCAAGTCATGGCTAGATCGAAATCATGGATGATCAAATCTAAAGGTTCATGGTCTGATTAAGGTGGGTGCCAGTACGCTGTCTGACAATCATAGATCAGGATTCTTCATTAAAATCAGATCAGGACTATTAAAAAAAATTTCTTCATTCACTAACCTTTTTAGAGAGAATCAATCAAGAGAGAGAATATTTTAGAGAGAAAAAATTTTAGAGAGAGAAAACTCATCTTCGATTCTTCAGACAATATGATTCAACAAATTCGATCGATCGGATCAAATCATGCTGAAATTATCATGTGGACAATTCAATAAAATCATGAGAAATAAAATCTAAAAATACATGATCTGATCAAAGTGGATGTCGGTGTACCGTCCGACGATCACAGATCAAAAATCCATCACGAGGATCATTTAAATTCATCATCATTCTTCTCAAAATTTTAAAAATCTTAGGAGAGAGAAATAATTTGGAGAGAGAATTTTAGAGAGAGAAAGTCCAATTTTAGAGAGAGAAAATACTAGTTCAGGCTGAAGAGAGAGAGGAAAGAGTGAGAAACTCTCTTTCTCATATTTTATTATTTATATTATTATTTATTAATTAATTTATTTTATTTTATTTTTTTTTCTTTCTTTCTTTTTTTTTCTTCACGAAAGAGAGAGAAAAGAAAATCTTATTTATTATTATTATATTATTATTATTATTTTCTTCTTTTTCTTCTCCCTCTTTTTTTTTCTTTTTTTCTTCTTCTTTTTTATTTTCTTTTTCTTTTTCCTTCTTCTTTTTCTTTTTCTTTTCTTTTTCTTTTCTTTTCTCTCGGGCTCCTTCCTGGCCGAAACAGGGGACCGGTAGGTCCCCTCCCTTGACCGACCGTTCATGGTGAAAGCCGGCGGCAGAGGGAGGCAACTCTCTCGAATTCAGAGAGGCAAGGCTGGTGGTCGGTAGTGATCGCCGGCGTCGGAAAACCAAAGGAAAGAAGAGACCGAACAGGGGTCCCTTCTCTGACAAAAATCGGCGACACCCGTCGCCAGCAGTCGTGCACAGAGGCACGGAAAGAAGGAGAAAGAAGAGAGAAAGAGGAGGAAAGCTTACCTCGGCCTCTGATGATCCTGTCGGTGAGAAATCGCGGTGAGCACGATCAAGGGCCGCGGCTTCAATCGAAGGAATTAGGGAGGAAAAGAGGAGAAAAAGACCGGTGGAGGGTCTCTTAGGAAAGGAGAGGTCTCTTTATAGAGAGCCCTAGGACTCCTGATCGTCCTAGGACTCCTGATCATGGTGGTTTAATCGGAGAAGAAGACTCCCGGTAGGAGTCTTCTTCCCGGTTCCCTGTTCTTGTTTTTTTTTTTGTTTTTTGTTTGGGCTTTGGTGGGCTGGGATTCATTACTCGGGCCGGGCCTCACATGTAGAGTGTAGACTGACAAATCAAATGGTAATGCATAAAGTTAGTGAGAATTCATAAATAAATCCGTATAGTTGAACATAAAGCTCGATACTTATGGCTATAGTTTTATGGAGGTGAACAATCCTTAAAATATAGAATTCCAGCATCTCAAGGACATAGGGATGGAGATTGTTAAGAAATGTGATGGCCTTCCTCTAGCCATTAAAGCGGTTGCAGGGGTGCTATGCACAAAGGAGAGGACCGGGAGAGCTTGGAGTGGAGTTCTTGAAAGCACCGCATGGTCCGCATCTGGGCTTCCTGGGGAGGTCAGGGGAGCATTATATTTGAGTTACGAAGACCTACCAAGCTATCCGAAGCAATGTTTTATGTACTTCTCATTATTTCCTGAAGACTATATATTCAAAATGGATCGTAATTACTCAACTTTGGATTGCTGAGGGATTTGTGAATGCTGAAGGGAGTTTGACGATGGAAGAGACAGCAGAAGAGTACTACACAGAGTTGATTATGCGAAATTTTCTACAGCCATATGATGAGGAAGTACACGGCTTAGTGTTAGTATCAGCGATTAAATATTCTTGTGATAGTTACCAAAAAAAAAATCTTTATTCATTTCCGAGACTAGGTAGGTTAGCTCGAGAAAAACAAGCGTTCGGACGAGCATACTCAGTTTGGCTTCCAAATGTTATAAAGTATATACAATGAGCCTTTTTCAGTTTTGGCTTCCCATAGTTGTTGATCAGGATGCTGCATTACTTTTTTAAATTAAGCTTGCAAAAAGTGTCAAGTTAAATCACTTTACCTCCCTTCCCATGCCCCGAGGATGGATTTGCCTTTATTCACAGAAGGAACTGGTGCAGGTTCTCTTTGTTTGGTTCTTTTCCTCCATCCAACAAAGGACCAAATGTGCTGTTCTTATTGGAAAAGGCATGCATGGCGAGCCATTTGCCCTCGTTGGCCACAAGAATAATGAGAATAGCAAGGTAAAAGTTGACTCATAATTCAGGAAGCATCTACAAAGAGAAAGAAACAAATGGTCCTTGACAATCTTGACTTGTCTTCATTGGATGGTGTTCTGTCCTTCCTTGCAGAGGGTAGAATTTTATTTTTCCCCTGCTCCTTTTGCAAGAGACCTAGCAAAATTCCATCAAAGAAAGACAGCATATCTTTCGCAAGGCTAACAGCAGAATTAGAGCATGAAAGAGAACGACATGAAATGTGGGTTTTTTTTTTTTTTTGCTTGAGAGAAGTATCAATTGTAATTGAATCCTAGACTTGATAAGCCCATTATAACAATGTGATTATCTAGACTGTCGCCTCCCGCCATGTATGACCGATGGTGCTGAAACTTGCTCATCAGAACTCTATATTTTGTAAGGGAGTGACACGTTGTTGTCCGTGATTTAATTGCGGTCTTAACTTATGCTTGATTTAGTTGAACCATGAAAATAGGATCCGGGTTGTCTCTTTCGTGGGAAAGAATGATTCATCTTTTTTCATGGCATCAACTATTGAATCATGCCTTGCACAACTCTTAAAGCACTCCGAACGCTCTCTTTCATTTGTCTGCATAGATCTTATCGCAGCTATTGCATGATCCAATGATGTATATCACAAAAAAATGTAAATTAATTTTTTGTGCGAAAAATGCAACACAAACCATGAAAAGGAAACCACATGATACTAGTTTATGGTGGTATGAGTTTGCATGTGTTATGTAATGCATTATAACCTAATACACGTTTCTAGATGTAGTACATGCTCATCCTTGAGCATGTAATATTCTAATGTCTGGCCTAATATCTTAATGGGCATGACGTTCGTTCCTCCATTCTCCTAAAATTTCCTCCTAAAAACTCATATACTGGGTGTGGAAACTTTGAAGATCCACTATAAGAGATTGAACGTGGTCAAAATAGGAACCATTAGAATGGATGGTGTCATGATCGCTAGCTAGACTACTCTTGAACGTTGACATGATCACCTACGGGAACTAGAAAGATTGCTGAAATTTGGAGAGCTGTGTGATTACTCTGTAGGAGGATCTGAATATATCTTTTGAATGTCGAACAGTCTATAAAAGTCATAGAAAATATCAAGATGTCATAATAATGGTATGACATTCTTTTGCATCGTATGAACAATTGTGGGGTGTTATAGAAAATAATAAGATATCATAATGATAATATAACATCCTTTTACATCCTTATGATATCCTTTTACATCCTATTAACAATTATCGAAAAGTCATATAAAGACACATGAAGTGATATATATTGTTCAGGATGTCATAGAACAAAGAAAGAAAATTGTTATTACTTCATGATACTTTATATAACTTTCTATGAATCCTATGATATTCGGATAATGTTATAATATCATGTACTTGGTATGATATCTTGTGCCCATAATATTGCTTCCCGATAATTGTTTATAGAATGTCATATCATTATTATGATATCATGTTATTTTATATGATATTCTGTTGATTGTTAAGAGATTTTGTATAATTATCGAGAAGTCATGTAAAGATACAGGAAATCATATATATTGTTCAAGATATTATAGAACAAAGAAAAAAAACTATTATTACTTCCTAATATCTTATATGACTTTCTATGAATCCTATGATATCCCGATTAATGTTATGACAGTCTATACTCGGTATGATATCCTATATCGGTAATATTACTTTTCGATCATTGTTCATAAGATGTAATAGGATGTTATACTATTATTATGATGTTTTATTATTTTCTATAATATCTTGTTGATTGTTATGAGTTCTATATGATTATTTATGATATCCTGGCCAAATATGAACAAAATAGAGTAAAAGGAAGGAAAGGGCATTTTGGTTAAAAAAATTGAAAATAAAGCTGAGTTGCATTAAATATCTGCCCCTTATTATTTGTGCTGCATAGCCTAATTGGATGAAGCGGTGTGCTTTTTCTGTACCGGAGGTGGTGGATAGAATTTCTCTGGTGCCCAAATATCCCTGTTTTGTGATTGCATTTGGAATGCACTCTCAAATATTGTTACTTTTTCTTAAGATCATGGTCTTATATTTATTCCTTTAGGGAACAGGTTTTTTGCTCTAGCATCCTCTTTTATGTCTTCCTTGAATACCTTCCTATCCATCTCCTCAAAGACAATAAGGAATCAGAGGGTTACAATTTTTTTTCTTTTTTTTAAATGGTGTTGCAGAAGACTTCCTTATGAGTCTCTATTAAGGAAAGATACTTTTGAGTTTAGCCCCTTGTCAAAATTGAATATGAGATACATCAAATAACAGGCTGCAGTTAAGTGAAGTGGGTGATGCCTTAGTGGTCCCACCCCGACTCTGGGTTTCATGTCTTGGGTGTATAGGCTTTTAGGTTGTTATGTTAAAGGTGTGTTCAATCTCAAGCCAAAGTGAGCTGATGTTTGAGCTTGACTCCTGAATCCTGATTTAATTGAATGAGCCTAAACAAGCTTGTCATTGAGCCAAACTCAAGCTTCAACTTGTTCTTGTATTCTCAGGACTGTTCAGGCTAATTTTATAAGCTGAGCTTCAACATGAGGCTTGAACTTGGTTTGTTATTAAACTGACATCAAGCTGTTAATATTTCTGAGGGAAAGATGGGACTAACCACGTTTCATGGAGTAACGCATTGCACAGGCTTACACTTTCTTCTCCAGGCAGTGAGTGGGTTGCCGCTCCAAGGAACCAAGAGGAATGGGATTATCGAGCCAACTTGCAAATGGGGAACAATATCAAGAGCAAGGTTAGATTAGCAGCCATGTCATATATAGTGCTAGAGAAAGAGACTGCCATGTCTCGTCCTCAGTCGAGATTTGCAAAATCTACTCTCCATTACTTTCCTTTATGTAGGAAAGAGATGTGCAGACTCAATGTAACTATCACAGCATATAATAATTTTAGGGACTTGGGTGTAGTGAGCATTTTATTCATTATATAAAGCAAACTTTTCATGATAGACCATTGGGCTTAATATAAATGCAGAATGTGATCATGTGATCAAGAAATTAAATGTAAAGAGAAAGGGGCAAATCTTCAGAACAGCCACTCCTATGTGTTAAGAAACCTCTCTTCTCTAGACTGGACAGAAAAGCAAAAACTTTGCAAGATTTTGATCTTGCAAAAGGAGTAATATTCAGACTTATGAGATATGTCCTTCCACTTGTGTGCTCTGTAGGTGTCTTGTATCATTTACTTCGATCTCAGCCATCCATCTCTCATGTTCTGTGACAGTAATTCAGTAAACCCCAACACAGAATGACCTGCTGAGGCTATTCACTTAGTTTTGTAGGCATTGCTCCACTACCTTGACCAAAGTTTTTCATTCTGTCAAGTAATAATTACATGATTTTTACGTTAAGTTAGTCCTGTATTGAATGGGGCTAGGTGCAGCCAGTTGGTACCTATCATTTGTCTAGAGTAGGCACAGAGTTGTCTAAAATTTTTCAGGTGCAATATCGTTGAGGCAAGCTTTTCAATCCTTGAGAGTTGAATTTCGAATGAGCTAGTTGTTTTTTTTTCTGGTGAATAAAAAGCTAGTTGATTCTAAATTCACATTCAAGTCTTCCTTTTTCAATTTCGTATCCAATAATCTTGAGATTTGTCTCAAATTGCTGCTTCACCTAATAATTTTTTGCAACATCCTTGCTTCCAATAAAATAAAAAAGATTTCCCTCTGACCATGATTACTCAGGCATTTTTGTTCCATAAATCTTTTGAAAATAAAAAAGCCTTGTTTCAAAAGGGTTGTCAGTGATTGTTATCTCATATCATAACATTATTATTATTATTATTATTATTATTATTATTATTATTTGTGCCATGTATGATATAGTATGCGATTGTGGACCATCTTGTTTGATAGCTATCAAACACCTTTTGATGGTGGCCATCAAAGGCCGCTCAGCACCCCATGGGTACAGTCCATATACCACACTAATGATCTCTAATGAGTATTTTTCTTATCTTCCATTCGAAAAATAATCACAAGTTGTCTATATTCGAGGGCAATTTCTACCACCAATCTGCTGACATGTTCGTCCGCTTTATTCTTTACAATTAGCAACCGTCGGTGCAGGGGACCATTAAAATCTAAGTTTGGATTCTCCTACTGTTTTGATCTCGTGGTGCTCCTCCTTGCTGGACCACACATGATAATTTCTCTCAATCATCGTGCGGAACACTGTGCCATGTGTCATAAATTTGGACTCTTTCTTTCATTGGAGGCAGTTCCACGGGTGTTTTCTCAAATATTTAACATAAATGAATAATAATGCTTGCATCATTTCCTTAAAATAATGGGCGATGCTTTTCTCTCTCTCTCTCTCTCCACAATGTATTATCAAATAATATTTTTTTTACCATCTATTTATCAAATATTAATTTTTAAAAGAATATTAAGAAGGTGTTTGGTTTGCGATCGGGATCGGAATCAGAATCAGAATGGAATGGAATCGAAATTGAAATAGACAAATCTTTCAAAATATTTAGTTTGTGATGGGAATTGAAATCGAAATTAGAATGAAATTTGAATCTATAGAGAAGAGTGGTGGTTGAATTCTAGATAAATTGAGTCATTTTTATTTCATTTTAGAATTGAAATCGAAATGAAATTTTTATCAATCAAATAATTGAAATAAAATTTATTCATTTTCATTTTGATTCTGGATCTCCATTTTTCTCAATCAAGCACTCCGTGTGAGGGAAGTGCAGTGGAACATATGCTTATTAAAGAGGCATCCGAACTAAACATGAGATGGATGGTGTAGCCAGCGCCGCAACTAAAAGAAAAAGTGCCTACTTGGAGGCGCACCACCGTTGTCCCTTCCCCGGTGGTGTGGCTTGGGAGGGTGCAATCAATAACACGACAAAAATGAAAAATAATGTACCCACTTGCTAAGATCTCGCCAATTGCGAGCCTTGCATGAAGCAACTGGTCATCCATGCAGTTTATGCCTTCAAACCTTATCTCGGTTGATCCAGTTTTCAGATTCTATGCCCTTTCCCCTTTCTCATTTTAAGTACAATTGCTCTTGGATTGATGATGTGTTCGAAAAGAAACCACGTCTCTTTACCAAAATATAAATAAATAAATAAATATATATATATATTTAATTTATTAATATTAATTATAGTCAAATCATAGCATTCATTGGTGTAAATACGGGTTACATCACTGCATCACACGATGCAGACAACATGTATTTTATTTAGAAATAACCTAAATAATTTACAGCAAAAAGCTTGGAGGTCCGCGCTGTTTCTGTCGGTGTTGGGTAAAAGAAACAAAGCCACTATATTAAAAATTATTTGTAAAGCGCTCAGTGATAAGTACAAACAGTGGAATTTCAGAGGGTGTTTGTATAATTTTTATTTTTTTTTCCGACACAGAAGAGCATGCACCTCCGCTCTCAATGCATTATTCTCTCTCTCTTTTTCATTTTATTTTTGGACACCCCTAAGATTGTAATCAGATTGGGCATCAATATATCTATATTAATATTTATTTTTTTCGATCAATATAAATATGATAAAAATATTAATTAGATATAAAAATTATAATTATATTTATTTTAAATAGATATGAATATAGATTAGATATTAAAAATATAGATATAAATTAGATAATAAAATTTTATGATGACATAATCCAAAATATTACTGAATGGATGCATGATAAATCAAGTTAATCACATATTAATATGATTATATATATTTTTTAAAATTTTATGAATCTAATATAAAATTAAATATAATTATAAATAAAATCAGATATTCAGATATGAATATAAATAATATCTATATATATTTTGTGGCTATAAATATTAGTCGAATGTTCAAATTTTTATTTTATATTTGAATAGATTGGGATATGAAAATAGATTCAGATAGATAATATCCAATTCACTTTCAAAAGCTCCACTTTTTTTCGATAAGCCCCTAAGATTTTGTTGGAATTATTGATAATTTATTCTATGATTTTGAATCCATTTCTGCTTCCCAGGGGATGATTCCTCGCTCAGCCCTTCCTCAGTCTGGGATATATAGGGTGGCCTTCTCTTAGGATTAGGCTGCGGAGCCTCAAAACAAATGGCAGCTTGTCTTTGTTTACTTCATTTTCTTGTTGAAATTCTCAGCTTTTCTTTTACAAATGAGTGAGATATGAGTTACGGCCGAGGATAAAATATGGGATCAAATGAACTCAAATTTTCTTTTAGAGATGAGTGAGATATGAGTCACGGTTGAATAATGAAACAGTCATTTCCGGTACAGTAAATCTCTTCTGCAGAGGATGAAAGCTTATGTATCTATAACTTGCAATTTGATAGCGACACATCCTTTCCTCAAGTAGATGCCCTTAAATCTTTTCTAAGATTCATCTACAAAATAGTTTCTAGATGTGCTATTTGAATGCAATTTTTGTTTAATAGACACACCTTTTCCTTTTGTTTAATGCAATTTTTAACATTTGTGTATCTGTGAGAGAGAGAGAGAGAGAGAGAGATGGAAGGGGATGATTCTATTACAAAAAGGTAGTGTATGTATGAGCTCTATTTTTGCAAAAATCAACTAGTACATTTTTTTTTTTTTTTTTTTGCCGTCTTGCTTTAAAATCAGAAGGGACAGATTAATATTACAAAGAGGCAAGCATTCTATGTTGCCAATCTTTTACGCAGTAAACTTTCCGATTATAGATACCAAAACAGGACCAGAAACAGAGGCTTAGATACTTGGTTTTATCTTCCCTTGAGGAATCCCTTGCACAACTTCGTCCAAAATCTCCTGTCAGGTTCGACTTCCTCCAGTCTCCTTTCGGCATCATCAGCAAAAGCTCTCTGAAAGACATAATACCATCGTCTTAGAAGGATCCATTTTAATAGTCCAAAACAAAGAGATGTTAGCTAAAGAGACATACATCAATGGAGCTCATGTTCGCAAGCCGATCAATGAGATTATGCAAGATATCTTTGGTGTACTCTGGATGCCCTTGAATTCCCAACACATGGTCTCTGATGGCAAACATCTCAACGCCGGTTTTCTCCGAGAAGGCAAGCACCTCAGCCTCCAATGGCACCTCCCACACCTGATTCCACCATCCAACAACTCCATTAGACCAAATCATGCAATTGACATTGTCTGTATCACGGTATGTCACACTGTACCAAACTGGACAGTGCAGGAAATACCGTACTGTACCGATTCGATACTGATATATGATACGAGAGGTGTACTGACATCTGGTACACCGAATCAGCTCGTACCGATACCATCACAGGGTGGCACCGGTAAGCATACCTTGGTTTGTATTGTAGAGAGAGAATTAGAATTTCATTTGGTGTCTGAAAACCAAAAGCTGATCATACCTCATCTTGATGGCACTCGATGATTGAAGCACTGCGAGGGAACTCGTCGACACCTTCAAGAAATTTGTATTGGGACAAGTCTTCCACCATGATCACCTTCCGAACTCCAATATCCCAACCCTCATAAGCCTTTCCAACTTGGCCTCCCAATGCCCGGCATAAAACCTATTTTCCAAAGCATCATTTGTCATTAGATATAGACGAAGGCACATGCCTCAAAGCAAAACCATCATTTTGGAAATGAATTGGAGTCAAAATTTCTCCATGAATCTTCCAAAAAGCGAACTACTGCATGCTTACCTGGTGGCCAAAGCAAATGCCAAGGACTCTCTTCTGCATGGCATCCAAGGTCTGGAGTAGGAAGCAGAGCCTTAGGATCCAGAGTTCATTTCCATAGGCATCATGGGGGCTTCCACTGATCACAAAGCCATCATAGCTATCGAGCTCCTCCATATCAGGGAATTCGCCATCTATCACTCTATAAAGATCCCATGTCTCACCATCATCACCAAATGCATTGACGAAGACATGGAAGTAGCCTCCATAGATTTTCTTCACATAGTCTGAGTCTTTAGCGGCGAGGAGGAGAGCATATCGCTTCTGACTGCTGGCCTTCATGGTTGGTACTTGAGAAAGAATCGAAGAGCTCGGTGAGGAAGAGTCCAGGAAATGAGCTTAGAGGCTTTGGAGTGGTGCAGATGGGTTGAGATGAAGAAGTGCGCTCTAGCTCTCCTTTTATAAGGGTGGGGAGTGGGAAAGGCCAGTCGTACCGTGGGTCCTTCCCGCACGAAGACGCGTTCGGAAGGAGGTGTACTGACCTTCAAGGCATCAGAGCATCGTCAAGTTCATAATAATTGGACCTGAGCCAGCAGCCACTGATGGGGTGCGACTACGAAGGTCAGTTCGCGGCCCCCACCAAAGATGACCGACCTCGTAACGTTCTCTTCCACAAGAGAGAGAGAGAGAGAGAGAGAGAAACATTGTAAAACCCAAGCATCGGTTCCTTTTTAAATATTTCACTAGCTTAGAGCCCATGCGGTGCATGAAATACAATTTTTTATTAAAATAATATTTAATTTTATTTATTAATTTTATTATATTTATTTTATATATATTTTAAAAATAATCTGTAAAGCTTGTATATTAAGGGATGTATTTTTTTAAAAAATATTTTTATATATAATAAGATATAATTATTACATAGCATATCTTTAAAATATTTTTATTAAGTATTTAATATTTTTTTATAACTCTATATAAAATATTATTCTAGCTTATAATCTCGTGTTATGCATGGAATGTATTTTTTTAAAAATAATTTATTTTATTTATCTATTATATTATATCTATTTTATATATATTTTAAAATAATTAAAATAATAAAAAAATATATTTTATGTTCTCCTTCACTTGTTTGGATTGGGAATCTTTAGTTTTAGGAAGGAATATGAATTTTAACTTTAAAAAGTTAGGAATTGAAAAGAGTTGATTTAGGTGCACTCTACGTTTAAAATTTGGAGCTAAATTTAAAATGTGTTTTGATGCCGGTTATTGTTAACTATGATTAAAGACCTTAGGATTGAATTATTGGACTGTCAATTATTTCAAGGTTAATTTTATCATGAAACTTAAAAATCATCAATCCATATCTATTTATAACCACAAACTGATTAGTATTCTGTTTCTCGGTCAACTCCAATAGCAGAGTCGGCATCATCTATCTCCTCAACTCCTAATAGCACACCAAAGCCCTTCAGTCGGTGTTGGTGTTGCCGCACACACTGGTGCGCCCACGATAGTGGATCCGCTGTCGAACAGCTCGGTGGCAGAACACCACCACCACCTGCATCCTTAAATCTCTAATCCTATCTACCTCTGCCCACCCTCTCATGGCTTCCCCCTCTTCCAATGGCGTCAGCATCCCCATCCTCCTCTTTATGTCCTCCACCATCATTCTCCTGCTCTACATCCTCCTTCCCTCCCTCTACTCTTTCTTCTCCTCCTCCTATCCTACCACCACCATCTCCCCCATCATCACCAAATCTTCCTGATCCCGAAGGACATTGCCCGGCTCAAATCTCAGCTTGGCCTCAACTCCATCCAAGAACTCTCCCCTCCCCCGCCATTTGGCATTTCCTTCGCAAGGGCATCAACCCTCGGACCCACGCCGAACAACTCAAAGACCTCCGTCAATAAACCATCGCCCCCTCTCCCTTTGATCATCTTAGGTTATTATACACGTGTTAAACGGAGGAAGTTTACATGTGACACCATCGTTGGGAATAGGCATCGAAGCTCCTCCATCTTCGTCGGACAGTGCCGCTCTCGGTATATCAGCCGATCCCTAGGGAATGGGAGGCGGAGACACTGTAGCACGGAGGTGGAGATGGTGGAGATAGGAGCGGTGTCGTCGAATCTCCGATTTTCTCCAACTTTCCGTCCGTCGGTTCTCACCGGCGCTTTTTTTTTTCCTTGTCTCCAAATCTATGTATTTCGCGCAAAGTATTATTTTCGAGTACTGTATACATCACGAATGTTCTAGAAATTCATATGTCAAACGGAGATGCACCTTTACGGTTGCTCTATTTTAATATATATAATATATAATAAATTAAATAAAAAATATTTTTATCATTAAAAAAAAAAAAAAACTCGTTCATTCCATTTCCAAAGGACATGATTGCCAGGACTTGCGCTGAGACCACGTGGCCTGTGCATTGGCATGGATATCATGGCTTCAATATATTGCTATTTGTGGTTTCCGCTACCCTCTCTTTTTCTGATACACCCGCTACCCTCTCTTCTGATGGCTCCAAAATATGACAATAAATTGCGGGATTCACAAGATAATTTATTTTAGTCATTATAAAGATAGCCTCGGCAATAAGCTTGTCTTAGAAAAAGACAAATTAAGGAGATAGCTATCTACACCAAAAAAAAAAAAAAAAAAAAAAAAAAAAAAGAGATAGCTATCAACCCTTTTTTTTTAGTCAAAACAATAGTGAAAAACGTGATCCACATATGTAAAAGAGATCCACACACACGTGCGCATTATCAAATATCTTAAATCTTAAAATCCCTACTCGGCATGGTTGTGACGTGGGATGACAGCGAAGCCTACACATTTCAATAGATTATACGGCTCACACGGTTTGTAGGTGGATATTTTATTCAAAAAAATTATTGATTAGATCAAATTCACTTAATTAGGGATGGATTAGTCCAACCAAACACACACAGGAGGAAAAAGGATCAACACATGTTATGTTGTGCGTGTCCTTTTGTGATTGGTATATATAAGTTACATATGCACTCATATAATAGTATAATAATAATAGTAAAATATAATATTGTGTGAGGCCTGAGTCACGTGATGCACAATTTTTTTGGTAGATTTGCCCCTTCTTCCACGTATGCAGTCACCTTGCACAATGACAACGAATAACATAGATCCACCTCACTATGATAAAGCAAACTTCAAAGCCCCTATGCCTTGTGCTACCAAAAAAAGAAGCCCCTGTGTACCTTTTTCATTCTCAACATAGTTGCCTGTTCCACTTTATTTGGGTCCTCTTCAGAGCTTCTTGTAACTCATTTTGTATATGGATGGTTTTGATGCACTGGCACTTCCCTTGTGGACTCCTACTTATTTCTATTTGGGAAGTCCACTACTGTAATTATCTTGTACAGGTGTTTGGTTTTCAATGAATAAAGTTATATCTTCTACCAAAAAAAAAAAAAAAAGAAGAAGAAGCCTCTGTGCCTTGGGCCCAGCGTGGTCATTTTGATGTCATTGGTGTCGCATGCGACCTTTTTTATTTTGTATCCTCTGGTGCAGTCTTTGGCTAATTTATAACCCTGAGGATCATGATTAGTTCCATTGTGAAGCTTATTTTCTAATAGAGCTCCACTTGCAATACATGATAGATTTTGATGTTTGAGTTTGCAATCATATGCTAATCACTGCATGAAAAAGTTACCATAAAGTATTGTGTGAACCTCAAATTAATGTGCATCAAGCTATATGGGCCACAAACTAACTTAACATTTCATCCACCTTTTTTTCACTCTTTTCATGTCTAATCCTGCACAAACCATCATAGTTGCTAGTTCAGCTAGTTGTTACCTTTCTCTCCAAATAAGAGGTTACATGTCCAAATGGAAGTGATGGTAAATCACCGTTATATTCCTAAAGAAAAAAAAAAATCTTAAACAAACTATTCAAGTCATGCGCCTGCCTCATATTTCTTTATTATACAACCTTTACTGCATGCACAATGTATGTGTATAGTTATAATCTTTCTTTTTCGTAAGGTTACCAGTTCATTAGTGGATGTTAAAATCGTTGGCTCTCTATCTCATAGATAAATAGATGGGGGGAGAGAGAGAGAGAGGCTTCCACCTCCTTCCAAGTGGTCAACAATGCTGAAACTTGAGAGTATATTTGGTCAACTAATACAATAAATATTTTTTTAATTTGATGCAACAAATATGACAGATATCATAAAAAATTATTAAAAAATTAAAAAAAATTGCTTAAAAATCAAGGGCCATCTTTGCCTTTTAGCTCAAGTTAATCATCTATTTGCCCAATCAATTGTTTATAGATTGGCTTGGATTTAGCGGTATGCTCTTTTTTGTCTAGAATATGCTTTAACCCACGGTGCATTTGGGTGGGTTCACTTTTAAAATCTTAAAAAAAAAAAAAGCCCTTTTCTTGAGCATTATATGTCCAAAGAGCAGTCAAGAGCTACACGAAGCCATGTTTATGCAATACCCTAATTTGAGCATTTATGAAAAGCCTTTTGGATGACCTTTATTTGGACATTTGAACTAGGATTTGATGTTTCTTGAAAAAAAAGGGGAAAAAAAAAGAGCTAGGCCTAGATACAATTAAAAGCCAAGAGTAAAGGATGCATGCGTAAGGCACACATATTAAGAAATTTATATAAGTTAATCTTTAATTTTTCCATCCTAGTTCTCAAAAACAAAATTTCTACGTCAAATGCTAAAGATCATGCATAAATGTTTTAAGAGAAAGATATAAATATCTTGTGACATTAGATATATAGCACCATGTTGCAAACACAAGGGATTCTAGGTTTTACATTACATAATGCAAAGAAAACATATGATATATATTTACTATATATAGGAGCCTTAGGTTCGCCAAATTCATAGAAATTGATTAGAAGATTTTTCTTTTTGATTAAGTTTGAAAGTAGGGAAAGCCTTCTCAAAGAATCTGAGGAAAACCTTTTTTTTTTTTTCTCCTCCAGAAATGGGCCACACAATGCTAGGGTTTAGACATTGCCCATTAGGACAAAACCATCTCTCGAGGATCCCCTCTCAACCGAATTTTGAGAGAGAGAGAGAGAGAGAGGCGATGGTAAAGAAACGTAGCAAGCTAGGAGAGAACTTTATTCGTTGGAAATTCTCGGATCATAGAATCCAAGAAAGTGCAAGATTCCTTGCGACCTTTTTTTTTTTAAGGAGTGTTGGAATCAAATTTCACTTCAATTAGAAAGATTCTTTACTTTCCAAATCTAATTTCTTTCTGCCCTTTACCATTCATGGTATGCATCAGCATGCCCCGCTCTCTCACAACACACCCAATACCCTCTAACCCAAATGAAATACAGTATTTTTTTTCAACCACAAATATTTTTAGCCACAATTAGTTCGCACCTTTAGCATAAGAAGAACGTATTGGAATAAGTTATTATACTGTTTTGAACATAATAGTATCTAAAACATTTTTTTCCTCATAAGTATTTAAAATATGGTTAATACTGTATCTTTTGTGCAGAAGAATTTCCTACTCACAATTTCCATGCAACACTAGAAAGCAGCTCCAAGCAAATTGAAGGGGGATTTCGGACTTTTTATTTTTTTGGTGTCATGGAACATCAGTGACATCAGATGCTAAAATTGATGCCTATTTGCATGAAGCATGGCTCAAGATAGCCAATTGCATGCGTCATGGCTCACTTATTTTAGATACGGCCATGCTTAGCTGCAAGGTTACATCAAGCCTGGCATGAATCAAATTCTATTTTTTCTTCCCAGTTAAATCAATATTGGTATCTGAAACCTATACTTCGAAGCCAGTGGGGAGCATGTGATCCGCGGTGCAAATCCCACTTGGATCCTTCATGAGGCAAAAGGAATTCCTGGAGAATATTCAGACGAACTTTTAAGCTCCACTTCTGGTGAGCCATGAATATGGAGGCTGGAGGCTTACTTGAATCCAAGAAGGACACAACATGGGGAAGGAATGTTGGCAAGTCGTGGTATGAGAATAAAGGTTCGCATTATTCCTGGTTGCTGCTGAAGATCCCCAGAGATAGAATGAAGAAGGTGTTGCTTCCGGAGTAGGCCAAGTGCTATCAAGTTCATCGGCAAACCAAATTAAGATAATAACGAATATCTCGGGGAAAAGAACAGTGAGAAGATGGATAATAATTGATTCCAACATATAGAAAAACTGTTACATTTAGACATTTTGGTTTTGCACTGGATCTTTATTCCCAAGTGCAGGAGATCGGATTGTCACTCGATGGTTGTCATATATCATCTTATCTAAATGAATCTGCAGTTTTTTATATGCATATCTATATTTATATCTATATCTATATACTCATATATTTATCTATGTATATGATTATCTATTTATCTATCTGCATGTCTATCTATATAGATCTTGGATTGGAGTGTTCTACTATTCAAGATTATTATTTTTAGTACTTTTCTTAACTTTGGCAATTCTTCTATTGTTGTATAAGTTTCTTTTGCTACTGCATGTCAAGCTCCGAATCTTGTGTCAACATCCATATATATATATATATATATATATGCAACACTTAAGATTCAGATGTGGACATATGGAGCACTAGCAAGATCAACTATCGATGCCATGCCAATTGCATGCCTCGTAGCTTGTTAGTTATGGATATGCCTACGCTTTGGAGGAACCAAATTCTGTTTTCATTATACTGCCCGCAAATTCGATCACCTTCTCCTTGCAGGCTTATCCTTCCAGCCCAATGTGGAGCATGAGTGTCTAAAATGCTTACTCCACTTGATTGAATCCTTGATGAGGCCAAGATAATTCATAGAGAATATTCATCATAAGCACCAAACCTCATGGAGGTTGTGATGCATTTTGTTCAAAAGTTGATTCCTTGAAGTTGTACGTATACAGATCAGAACAAGAAAATGAAGGCAGAGACTTCAATGAATCAAGGAGGGAAATGACAAGGGAAAGGAATATTTTGCATGTCATAGTATGGGAATAGGATCACATTCTTGGAGGCTGAATCAGTAAGATAGGTATAAGAATATAGAAGGCTATGGAGTTAAAAGAAGTCAGATGCCATCTGCTATTTGATCTGAAATCTTCTTTTGAATGCTTTCAGGATTCATGCCGAAGGTATGTCCACCTGTAGTGAACAAGCATCTGTTAATAGAATCCTATAGTCTAGTCTTGATTGTAGCAGTTGACAGAATCCTATAGTCTAGCCTTCATTGTAGCAGCTCTTATTAGTAATCAGTTAGCTGAAGTTCAGACTAAAATGTTTATATTTAGCATATCATTAGGCTGTAAAACATCTGTCCATATGTGTATAAATAGCTAACCAAGGCTGTAATGTATGTATCAGAAAAATACAATCCTACTATTCCAGATTTCCTTTTGTCTTTGAATATTTTCTTGGTATCAGAGCCTCCATCTGTTTTCTTTTTTTTTTTTCCATTTTACAAGTTCTTTAGCCAAGCACATTCAAAGTTAGATATCAAATCCGCTTTCGATCTTCTCAATTTGATACATGCTTCGCACCTCCGTCATAAGGTCTCGCTTTTGGATTCACTTTCTTGATTTAATTCGACATTTTTCGTCAATTTCATCATGTCAACTGAGCAACATAAGATTCTTTTAGTCAAATTTCATGGAAAGAACTACTCTCTTTGGAATTTCAATTTCGCATCTTCGTTGAAGGGAAAGGGCTCCTGGATATTCTTAGTGGCTTTAAAGAGGAGCCAACTGATGACAACAAGAAGGCCAAATGGAAAATTGAGAATGCTCGAGTTATGTCCTGACATCTCAATTTAGTCACAAAAGACATTGCTTTGCAGTTACGCCCTTTCGAGCTTGCCTCTAAAATATGGAAGCTGAAGGTGTACATACAATATGATCATGCTCGTGAGTTTGAATTAGAGCGTGAGATTTCTAAATATCAACAGGATGATAAGGACATTTGCTCCTTTTATTCTGCTCTAAATGCTCTATGGTCGGAATAAGACATGTATTTGAATTCTATAGTATTTATTTCTGTACTTCCATATTTCATGAGAGAGTGCAAGAAGGCAAGAGTTGTCCCGTTCCTTATGAAACTTCATCGTGAGCTTAAAAATATTCAGGCAAATATTTTCAATATAAAAACAACTCCAGAACTGAATACTATCTTTTTTGATCTCCTTTGAGAAGAAACTCGAGTCCACACACAGGCATCTCTCACGACTTTTCGTACCATTGCAGGAGCTATGGTAGCTTCTTGTACTTACTCCAAATCTGATATGTCCAATCTTGTAGTTTTCAGTGTTATGAGTGCAAAGAGTTTGGGCATGTGGTAGCATATTACAAGAGAGAATTACTGCAATTATTGCAAAAAGTAAAACCATATTATTACTGAATGTCGTAAGAAATCAGAAACCACACAACAGACTCATCAAGCATACCAAACTATTGAAAGTAGCTCTGCTACCCATACCATCAAATCTCAAATGCCTCCTTTAATTGATCCAGTGGCTATCCAGCATATGATCCAAGAGTCTGTAGCTGCTACTCTTTTAGGTGCTATTTCTAGTGCTCTTGCTGTTGCCAGCTTTTCAAGTACAAAATTAAGTTCTTCTGTATGGCATATTGATTCAAAAGCTTCTAACCATATGACTGGTGACCTTCATAACTTTTCTTCTCTTACATCCCATAAGAAATCCAATAATTCAATCATTGTTGCAAATGGTGATATATTGGCAAGGTAGGCTATTCCTTCTTCTTTTGAAAAATCCCATACCTTATCCAATGTTCTTTATATTCCCAAATTATCAACTAATCTCATCTCAGTTGGCCAACTTGTTGACTAGAATTGCCTTGTTCTTTTTTCTAACCATGGCTGTTTTGTTTATAATTTTAGACTGGGAAAGTGATCACCAGAGGACGAAAATGCGGAAGATTGTTTCTACTATGATTTATTTGAAAGATATGGATTGTTTCTACTATGATTTATTTGAAAGATATGGTAAATCATATGCCTTACGTACTACATTGAAATTTTATTTCTGTACCTAATTCATATGCTCAAGCAGCTAGTCAAGATTGCTGGAAACAGGCCATGCATGAGGAGCTCCATGCACTCGAGGAAAATCAAATATGGGAGTTGGTACCTCTTTCTTCTACTGCTTCTCTTATTGGTAGCAAATAGATTTATTTAGTCAAGCTTAAAGCTAATGGCACTCTTGAACAATATAAAGCAAGGTTGGTGGGTTTAGATTATAAACAGGAATATGGTCTCAATTATGAGGAGACTTTTGCTCCAGTTATCAAGATGACTATAGTTTGCATCTTACTAGTAGTAGCTTCTATTCGTCAATGGATACTCCATCAAATGGATGTCAAGAATACTTCTTTCATGGGGAATTAAAAAACTAGTTTATATGAAGCCTCCGTCAGGATATTATTTACCAGCTCTAAATATTGTATGTCACCTTAAAAATCTTTGTATGGGTTGAAACAAATCCCTCGTGTCTAGTTTGAAAAATTTAGGTCTACTATTTGAAGTGCTGGATTTTCTCAACATAGCATGTTCCTTCGAAAATCTTCATCAGGTATCACTGTATTACTTTCATATGTTTATGATATGATCATTATAGGAGATGATATAGAGGGCATTTGCCACTTCAAACAATTTCTTCAATCCAAATTTTATATGAAAGATCTCGGAGCTTTAACTTATTTCTTGGGCTTAGAAGTTACAAATATTGGATTTTCTATAGGTGCTAGTGCATGTGGATTTCAAAATTTTTCTAAATCCAAAATACAATGAAAAATTAGATGAAAACGTTTAATCTAAGCATGCATTCATCATATGAAAGTACCTATGGATCTATTTATATGTCAAAATTAATATATATTGATTTTAGGAAGAATAAATAAAAGTCTGAAATCAATTCACATGTCTGAATCACTTTCCTTTTTGCTTCAAATCTGTAACTGGGGTTGAATCCGATTCAATCCCTGGATCTGAGTCTGGATGGATTCTGAATCAGTAACACAAGCATCCTGCCTTTACGAGTATCCACAGGACCATCCTAAATTATTTTCTCTTAGATCCTACTTGCTTGAACCAAAGCCTAAATAGTCTTGAACCAAATCTGGATCGAAACAGAACCCCTTTGATGATCCTTTTAATCTTTCTTTCTTGATTCTTGAAGAAATCAAGAACCTTTCTTGATCCTTCAACTAATCAGAAAAAATAACAACCAAGAATTGGTTATAACTAATTCTCAACAAACTTGAGAGTAAAGAGAACAAGAACCAAATAAGTGATGCAACAATTGACCCACTTCTTTGGATGCCGCCCACCCTCTCTATGGCTCCAAGGGAGGATGCCTAGAGAGAGATGAGGCATAGGCTAAAGAGAGAAAGAGGAGAGAGGTGTGGTACAGTGAAAGGTGGCGGCAAGGTAAGGAGGAAAGATTGATTTACAGCTAAAGGGCTAGATTCTTTATATAGACAACTTAAAGATGTCCCAATCAAATTAGGATCCCTCATTCTAATCATATTAAAATTTCTAACCATAATATAGTTGGACCAAATAAATAAGGCGCCACCCATTACACACCCAAAGCCACATCCTACTTTAGGCATCCCATCATATGAGATCCTATTGAATGTACAAATCAGCTCACATGGTTCCATAAATTCTTTTCAAAGATTCTTAACCAAGAAACTCTTTTTTGATTTAATCCAAGCCATAAATTAATTATCCAACACTTGGATCTCATTGAATCAAATTTAATTAAGTTCAAATTAAATGCAAGAATTGATAAAAACTCACCATATAAGTAAACTAACCACAAGAGAAGTTGGATTCACCTAGTGCTAGCAAGGTTAATATGAACCCAATTAGATTTTTCTAAATCCATATAAATTGATGCTTCATAAGCCCAATTATAATCAATTCAGGTCTTCTCCTTTATGTGTGATCCATAAGTTCAATTATGTCTGGTAGTGAAAAATATCATGTCTCTATCATAGATATTATTGAAACTCCTTTCAGTAGGTCGGAACAGTTTCACTCTAACTCGACAAGGATTATGGATCCAAAATGATCTATTGAGCTCTCACAATCTACCAGTGATATCTAGCAATATGTAGTGACAACTTAGCAGAACCAAAATAAAACTTTTAGGTATAGTTAATGTATGATACAGTCCTTCTATCGTGAGTCCTGACTAGATGGCAGGTCATGGATAAATCGTCAAACCTCATCATCAGTCATATGATAGTTGTGATCAGCTCAAGTCCAATAGTGATTCCAAATGAAAATTTTTTCTATTAACTATACTGCTATGACCATAGACTTATGGACTCAGCTTCTCAAATCTTATAGGACTATTTTTCTCTATCAAGGTCGATAGATCCCATATAGATGTACATGTTGCTCGCACAGCTCAACCAACTGAAACCAACATCCACACAAAAATTTATAATTGAGTTAATATTTATGTGTAGTCAAACTACAGAAGTCTTATCGTAAGCAATTATAACACCGTAGGTCGAAAGACCAGTCATACAACTATAGCATTGGATAATCATTGACAATTGAATAGAAATTCATATGATCTCTCGTATGGTCACGCTCAAAACTAGTTGTTCTCTAACTACTATCTGTACTTTTTGCTCAATGTTCTATACTACAGATTAGAGACTCATCTATCTTAAAGAAAGCGAACCATGCATCGGTCTATTTGGACAAATCACCATCGCCATGACTGTCTTATAAATGAGAACAATTTAGGAATCGATCATACATATCTCTAATTCTTAATATTTGAGAATATGTATCATAACATCAATTCCAAGAATGATTTAAAATACATAACACTTGAATGAAAAAAAAAACTTACTCTTTAGTGATTAAATCATCAATTTAAGTATAAATTTTATCATAAAATAAAAATATGTCAGCTAACAATTACTTCTATGACATACATCTAACAATCTCCTACTTGGACTAAAGCCAATTGGCCATTAATCTAAGACCCATCTTCTCAATGATCTTCCATTTTGGGTTGGCTCAATTGCTTCGTCAGCAGATCTGCCACATTATCCATGGAGTCTACTTTTCGTATATCGATGTATTGCTTCTCAAGATAATCACGTATGGTATAGAACCATCATTCAATGTGCTTTGAGTTTTGATGAGACCAAGCTTCTTAGCAAGTGCTATGGCTCCATTATTGTCGCAGTACAGTGACATGGCATCTGATATCATTTCATCAAATTTTGTGGTAAATTTTTTGAACCAGAAGTCTTTTTTTTGCGGCATCCAAAACGACGACATACTTAACCTCTGTGGTCAAATCTGTGATGATGCTCTGCTTAAACACTTTCAGCTGATTGCACCATCATTGCATACGAACACATATTTCAATATAGACTTTCTATCATCTAAATCCGACATGAAGTTTGAATCTGTATAACCCTCAATCTGCAATTTAGGTGCTCCTCCAAAAGCCCAGAACAAATCCTTAGTCCTTCGCAAGTACTTAAGGATGTTCTTCATAGTTATCCAGTACTTCTCGTCTAGATTTAACTGATACCTGCTCGTGACACTTACAGCAAGATAATATCAGGTCGAGTACATAGCATGACGTACATGAAGCTCCCAATTGTCGAAGCATAAGGGATCTTCTCATGCCTTCAATCTCCTCAAAGTGTTAGAACACATCATCTTGGAGAGTCGAATACCATACCTAAGGGGTAGCAAATCTCTTTTGGAGTTTTTCATGCTGAACCACTTCAGCACCTTTTTTATATACAGTTTTGTAACAGGCCAAGTATCCTTTTAGATATATCTCTATAGATCTTTATCTTAAGGATATTGGACGCTTTTCCTAGGTATTTATAGAGAATTTTTAGATAACTAAGCTTTAATCAAAGTCAGCATGGGAATATCATTCCCAATAAGGAGGATGTCATCGATGTACAGTATGAGAAGACAAGCACGCTCCCACTGACCCTTTTGTAAACACAAATTTTTCTTTATTTTTTATGAAACCAAACGATTTGATCGCATCATTGAAATGAAGATTCCAGCTTCGAGAAGCCTGCTTAGTCCATAGATGGATCTTTGCAGCTTGCAGACTCGATGATCACTCATCATCAGATGTGAAATCCAGAGGCTACTCCATATAGAAATCTTCCTCAAAATATCCATTCAGAAAAGTAGTTTTCACATCCATCTACCAGATTTTAAAATCATGGTAGGCTGCAATAGCAAGCAATGTGTGATAGATTTCAGTATAGCTACAGACGAAAGTGTCATGATAGTCAATGCCTTCACGTGACTATAATCCTTCATCACCAACCTTACCTTATAGGTTTCTATCTTACCATTGGTATCTATTTTTCTTTTATAGATCCATTTACACCCAATGGAACAATTTTTCTGGTAGATCCACTAAGTCCATACTTGGTTCAAGTGCATTGAGTTAATTTCTGACTTTATTACATCTAACCATTTCTCGAAATTGATGTCAGATATCACCTCATCAAAAATACTAGATCATCACCATGACCCTCATGTCCGACAAAGAATGCTTTCTCTACATCCTCTTTCAGCATACCCATGTATTTTTTAAGAGGATGGAAGATTCTACTTGATTTATGAGGTAGAGATGGAACATTAACTACTGACTCGTCATGGATGGATTCTTGAGATCTATAGCTCGTTACTCTTGAGAGATATTTCGTCAAGCTCAATTAACTCTCACTATCATCATTCTGGATAAACTATTTTTCTAAGAACGTGACATTACGACTCACAATCACATTGTGGTCATGTAAAAATAAAAATAGTACCCAAAAGATTTTTAAGATATCAAATAAAATGAGCTACAACTGATCTATTCTCTAACTTGTCAGTTTTCTGTTTCTTAACATAGCTGGACATTTCAAGTCTTAAGATAACTCTGACTCGACTTCTTACCATGCCATATCTTATATGGTATAGTAGGAACAACTTAGAAGGAATCCTATTTAAAATATGCATCACAGTAAGTAAAACATGACTCTAAAGAAATAAGAATAAATCAGTGAAGCTCATCATAAATCGACCATATCTAATAAGATTTTATTTCTCTTTTCGGATATCCCATTGAGTTGAGGTGTGCCGGGAGGAGTTCATTGAGAACTATGCCGTTCTTCTTAAGATATCCTAAAAATTCAGCATTTAGATATTTTTTTCTTCGATCGGATCGCAGGACTTTTATAGATTTATCTGTTTGCTTTTCTGCCTCATATCCGAATTCTCTGAATCTTTCAAAGACTTCAGGCTTGTTTTCATGAGAAATACATATCCGTACTATGACAGATCATCAGTAAAGATAATGAAGTAGTTATAACCATCTCTGGTCTATACATCAAATGGGCCACACATATTAGTGTGTATCAGGATTAGTAACTTAATAGCCTTTCTCTTTATCCCACAAAGGGTAACCTAGTCATTTTTTTTCGAAGGCCTGATTTACAGGTCAGAATCGATTCAGATTTAACTAAGTCAAAGATTCCATCTTTTTTAGTCTGTTTATCCTATCTTCTCCAATATGGCCAAGCCTATGGTGCTGTAAGTACTTATGGTTAAACTCATCTTTGGATCTCTTTTGGGCTACGTACTTACTACTTGCTCATTTAAGTTTATATTAGCATCAACATGCAAGTGATAAAGGCTGTAATCGAAAGATCAGATACAACAAATTTCATAAATAAATAGAACAAATATCTTTACTAAATTGAAAAATAAATCCATCTTGTGCTAGTACAGAGATCGAAATCAAATTTTGACTAGCTACAAAATAAAATAATAATCTTTTAAATTTAATCTAAAGCCTGACGGTAATCGAAGTGGATAGATTTTAATAATTTTGCAACAACTTTTGCTCTATTGCCAATCCGAAGGGTCATATCATCTTCTCTCAACCTCTTACTTTCTATTAGACCCTGCATTGAAGTACATATATGAGTATTAGAACCAAAGTCCAATACCCAATTAAAAGTAAAAAAATCATTAGGTTAGATTCTACTATGAGCATACCTTCAAAAGGTTGATCATCCTTTTTCATCTTCAGGCTCTCCAGATAAGTAGGACAGTTTCTCTTCCAGTGGCCATGGAGTTGCAGTGAAAAACTTTCTTTTCTCCACAGCTTTTTTCGAGTGTCCTTCTTGGGGTTTGCTCTTCTTTTCTGCTTCTTTACAGGTTATGCTTTTTCTTTCCTTGAGACTTTCTCTTGAAAGGTGCCCGCTCAATAGCAGGAACAGAGCTCCTTGAACTTTTCAAGATATCCTCAACAGTGACTAGCATATTGACCAATTCGAGTAAATTACAGTCCAATTTGTTTATATGATAGTTTATGATAAACTGCTCAAACGAACTGATCAAAGATTGAAGATCAAATCACCTTTAACTCCCTCTCCATATTCATTTCGAGCTTCTCAAGCTTCTCTAGTCCTTGATCATAGTCATACAGTGATCGTGGACTACTGCTCCTATGCATCTTCATATCGAACAACTGTTTGATAATTCAAAGTACCAGTCGACTCTACTCACCATATAACTCTTGCAGGTGAGTGATCATGTATAGACAGTAGGTATATGCTCATGCTGACCCTGCAATTTATTTGACATCGAAGCTAGCACATAGTATTTCACCCTAAGATCATCATCCTCACTTATCCAGAGCAGCTCTTTGCTCTGTATAGAAGGGCTAGTAAGCTGGAGCATCCTGATCAAGTACATACCCAATCTTTTCTGATGTTAGGACTATCTTGAGATTTTTGAGCCAGTCTTATAATTTGTACCGATCAATCATTGGTTTCGAGGATACGGGTTAGTGGATTAGAGGCCGACATTTTTATCTGTGAGAGTAGAGATTCTAGTTAGATGCAAATAGACTCTTACTATTTTTTCAATTTCGATACTCCCAGGATGAAAAATAAAAATTGATGCGATCAATGTAAGATTTTAGTGGATGCTGCGATCCCACCGATGCCGTACACCTCATCTAATAGTTATTGATGGCACTACATCGATGCATAGGCAACTCTTTGTCCAAATATTTTTCTAAGCATATTACAGTGATTTGATCTCTAAGTCATGAGAGCTCAGATAACACATATTGCCCACTCCTTAGTTAAGCCTGACCCACCATTCACAAGCAGGTGTGAAGCCATCATTGAGTCCCTCAGATAACACATATTGGGTCCAACTCCATCTTCACTCTGGAGCAACTCTTTACTAGTAGAGTGGTTGCATGTTCTCGTGCAATGAACCACTGTAATAGTCGAGAATAATCAATGTCAGTAGCACGCCCGTACTTCTACAACGGTGAAGACCATAAGGCTTAATATTAGTTAGGAAGGTTTAGATTAGGTCTCATGTAATCAGTTATCATATGACTGATCTAATTGACATGGGTTAAACCAAAACTCCTTGGCTACTAATGAACCCAATCATCCAATTAGCTAGGTAAGTGAGACTGGCAGGAAGGTATGCCATTAACTCACCATAAACAAAATTATCTAGATGAGTAGCCTCTTAATTAAAAATCTCCTATCGAGATTTATCTTAAACACCAAATGACTTATTGTTTCAATTAATCAGCTTAGATGAATCGAATTCAAGCCATAAAGCCACATTATTCCTTAGGTTGATACGATTCTACATATGGGTTTAATCAACTCAATCTACAACACTTGTAGAATCATAAACTCAATTGATCTAATCCAAATCAATACTTGACTTGATTTGATCAATAGCTATATTAATTTCAACCCAATATGATTTAATTATAACCTAAGATGCAATTCATTGACCTAATGCAAAACTTCCATACCCAACAATTCATGCACACATTAATTTCAGATCATTAAATAATTTTAGATCTAAATTAATTATATAAAAAATAAATTTTTGATTCTTAAAATACTTTCAGAATATGCATGCAATCATATATCATATATATAAAAAATTTAAAATTTTTAAAATTAATTTTAGATCTAAACATACCATCATATATCGTATATATAAAAAATTCAGATCGAAAAAATTTAATTTGTAGCCTATGTATGCTTTCATATATCGTATATATGAATAAAAATTAGATCTAAAATATTTTTAGATCTGAATATAAACTTATACATCTCATGTATAATCTAAAATCAAAATTTTGAAAAAAAAATTTAAAACTTTTATGCTACTTTCATATATATGAACATGTGGCTCTGATACCACTATTGGATTTTCTATAGGTACTAATGCATGTGGATTTCAAAACTTTTTTAAATCTAAAATATAGTGAAAAAATTGATTAAAATATTTTAATCTAAGCATGTATTCATCATACGAAAATACCTATGGATCTATTTCATATGCCAAAAGTAGCATATATTGATGTTAAGAAGAAAAAATGAAAGTTTGAAATCAATTCAGATACCTGAATCACTTTCCTTTTTGCTTCAAATATGTAACTAGGATTGAATCCGATTCAATCTCTGGATCTGGACCTAGATGGATTCTGAATCAGTAGTACAAGTATCCTGTCTTTATAGATATCCATAAGATCGATCTAAATTATTTTCTCTTGGATCCTGCTTGTCTGAACCAAAGCCTAAATAGGCTTGAACCAAACCTAGATCAAAATAGAACCCAGAACCCCTTTGATGATCTTTTAATCTTTCTTTCTTGATTCTTGAAGAAATCAAGAATCTTTCTTGATCTTTCAACTAATTAGAAAGAACAATAACCAAAAATTGGTTGTAACTAGCTCTCAATAAATTTGAGAGCAAAGGGAACAAGAACCAAACAAGTGACATCAATAATTGACCCACTTCCTTGGATGCCGCCCACCCTCTCTATGGGTCCAAGGAGGATGCCTAGAAAGAGATGAGGTATGGGCTAGAGAGAGAAAGAGGGAGATGTGGCACATTGAAAGGAGGTGGTAAGGTAAGAGGAGGAAAGATTGATTTACAACTAAAGGGTTAGGATCCTTTATATAGACAACTTAAGGATGTCCTATCAAATTAGGATCCATCATTCTAATCATATTAAAATTTCTAGCCATAATATAGTTGGACCAAATAAATAGGGTGACACCCATTATCCATCTAAAGCCATACCCTACTCTAGGCATCCCATCATATGAAACCCTATTGAATGCACAAATCAGCCCACATAGTTCCATAAATTCTCTTCAAGGGTTCTTAACCAAGAAATACTTTCTTGATCTAATTCAAGCCAAAAATTAATTATCCAAAATTGGATCTCATTGAATCAATTTCAATTAGATTTAAATTAAATATAGAAACTCATAAAAATTTATCATATAAGTAAACCAACCACAAGAGAAGTTAGGTTCATCAGGGTGCTAGTGAGGTTAACATGAACCCAATTGGTGCTTCATAAGTCCAATTATAATCAATTCAGATCTTCTCCCTTTATGTGTGATTCCATAGATTCAATTCTATTTGGTAGTGAGAAATATCATGATCTCTATCATAGGTATCACTGAAATCCTTTTCAATGGGTCGAACAGTTCCACTCTAACTCGATCAGGACCATTGATCCAAAATGATCCTATTGAGCTCTCACAATCCACCTGTGATATCTAGCAATATGTAGTGACAATCCAACAGAATCAAAATAGAATCTCTAGCTATAGTTAATGTATGATACAGTCCTTCTATCGTGAGTCCCGACTAGATGGTAGGTTATTAAAAATCGTCAAACCTCATCATCAGTCATATGATAGATGTGATCAGCTCAAATCCAACAGAAATTTCAAATAAATTTTTTTTTCATTAATCATACTACTATAATTATAGACTTATAGACTCAGCTTCTTAAATCTCATAGAACTATTCTTCTCTATCAAGATCGATAGATCCCACATAGATGCACACGTTGCTCGCACAGCTCAACCAACTGAAGCCAACATTCACTACAAAAACTCATAATCGAGTTAATATTTATATATAGTCAAACTATAGCAGTCTTACTGTGAGCAACTGTGATACCGTAGATCAAAGAACCAGTCATACAACTATAGTATCGAGATAATCACTAACAATCGAATAAAAATTCATGTGATCTCTCGTATAGTCATGCTCAGTACTAGTTGTTCTCTAACAACTACCCGTACTTTTTGTTTAGTATCTTTACACCATAGATTAGAAACTCATCTATCCTAAAGGAAACGAACAGTGCACTAGTCTATCTGGACAAATCACCATCCCCATGACTGTCCTATAATCGAAAGTAATTTAAGAATCGATCATACATATCTCTAATTCTCAACATTTGAGTATGTATCGTAACATCAATTTCAAAGACGATTCAAAAATACATAACACTTGAATGAAAAAAAAAACTTATCCTTTATTGATTAAATATCAATTTAAGTATAAATTTGTATCATAGAATAAAAATATGTCAGCCAATAATTAACTTCTAGGATATACATCAAACAACAAATACTTTAGAAGGCATACATGTTAGTCAACACAAGTACATGGTAGATTTGATCAACCTTGCTAATCTCTTCGATGATAAGATTGTACATACTCCTATAGAGCTGAATATAAAATATAGAAAAGATAATGGAGAACTTCTTACTGATCCTACTTTGTTTCGGAGACTAGTTGGTAGTCTTATTTATTTGACTATGACTAGGCCTGATATCTCATTCGTAGTATACATTACTACAGAAAGGAGCTACAGTAGCGGTTCCGAACCATTGTCGTAATCAAAAAAACCACATCGTAGTCAAAAAAATCATCGCCATAGCTTACGGCAGTGGTTCCATAACTATTGCTATTGTCGCCGTTGTCGTAGGTTTATGATAGCGGTTGCTGCAACTACTACTATATATAGGGTATAGTAGTGGTTACTCAACTGCTGCTATAACAAACTGTATAACAGTGATTTTTTAACTGCTGCTATAGATTGGCTATAGTAGTGGTTGGATAACCGCTGCTATAACACTCTAGCAATCTATAGCAGTTGTTATCTAACTGCTACTATTATCATCTATAGCAGTGGTTCTACAACTGCTTCTATAGAGTCTAAACCGCTACTATATCTTTTATAGCAGCGATTATGAAATCGCTATCATATTTCAAACTATAGCAGTGGTTTTATAACCGCTGCTACAGATGTATGATAGTGGTTTTGTCAACCATTGTCATAGATTTTGACAGCAGTTGGTATAGAGCTATCGTAGTGGTTGGCACGATTATGGCAGCGGTTGCACAACTACTGCCATAGCCTGTTGACCAGTAAAAAAAATTAAAATTATCATTTTTTACCCTTTTTTTATCTGATAGATCCAACTCAATATATAATTACTCAAACTAAAACTTACAAGAACCAAAAATTTCACATAAAATTCAATAATAAGCATAATATTTTTAAATACTTAAATTATATTACTTAAATTATATCAAATATTTTTAAAAAAAATAAAATACATCAAAAATAGGTAAATCAAAATCCTCCTCTCCAAGCATCTTGTATCATCGGAGGGGCTAAAGTAGGATGAAAGGGCTATAGTAGGAGCGAAAGGGGTTGTAACAGGAGTTAGAGGGGCTGAAGTTGAAATGCTAACCAACATATCCTGAATACTCAAAAAATCAGCTCCAAGATGAGCGGACAGCTGTATCATCATGCTCCTTAGTCTGAGATGTATACTCTGAGCCTGAGCTGCCTACGCCAAAACCTCATCAAGCTACTCCGACTGATGACCCCAGAAGCCTGTGAGGAGATACTCACTTAGACTAATAGCTCGCCAGGTATGTATGGACCTGTAATGAATCCTCCAGAGTACTCAGATCTCAAGATCTGAGATAGATAGTTATGGGGACCAGAGGTGTCCGGATTCTCACTCACAAGTGCATCTAACTGCTTCTGTAATTACAAATTCAAATAAAATCTCATAAAAATACTATAATACTAATCATACTCAATTATTACTTACAAAAATTCTCCCAATCATGGCATTCATCGACCTGCCCTTCTTGTTTGTATGACTCGATCGGAAGATGGCACTACGGCTAAATATCATCCCATCTCTCGCCAGCTATAATAATCAATCAGCTTGTTTGAAATATGCAAAAATAATTATTCAATAACTTGTAAACTAAAGAGTCAGAATTATTACCTCTCTATACACACGTCTGGCTATAGACTCATGATCGAGAGTGTGCGTGTACTCCTGAGCAGCTCGGTTCTCTCAATTTTGATGAGATGTAGCCTGAAAAGTATTTAAATTACATAAGTTAAAATCAAATATAATTATCAATGTAATGAAAAATTTGCAAGTTACAAATTAAATCGAGAACTCCTAGCTCTCCAATGCCCAACCATCCCCTCCTACTGACTCAGGGGATAGTCCTGGATTCAAGGAACAAGCTCCTTCTCTATGTCCCTATGATGCTCTAACCATTCTTTGTGGAGCTTGATCATATAATTTCAGTATAACTCTTCAATCTTCTACAGTCAGACATCTCGAACCCTCTTATGATCTGAGAAGTCATATCTTTCTACACAAAATTATCAAAATCAGTTATGAAATTATTCTAATCAAACATAGTATAAACATATCACATGCATAATAATACATAATATATATATATATATATATATATATTTAAATACACTTATCCAAATCTCCTCCCACATCCAGTTCTTGACACCAGCATCCATCAATCGCCAGTCTACGGGTAGTATGAGAATGATGTCGGACCGCCTCACAAGCACATCGAAAAAGAAATACATCTTTCATGTGGTGTCTCCTACTGACCCTCTTCCTGATCGTACTCCATTATGACCTGATCTGACGGTTCCACACATGCGGCATGCATGTGGAACTGCAAAATATCCTACTGATGATACACTTACAATGAAAATATATTACGAATATATAAGAATGTGTAATAACTATATAAAAAATAAATAAATAAATAATTGACACAATGAAAACCTACTCTCATTAGGATCATGCGATGTGGATGTCAGTGGAGCCTCATCGATGGGTAGAGTATGCACCGAAGATGCATGGCTGGCAACGTATCTATTGTGGAAGCTTAAATATGCTGATGGGAGGAGTATGTGCCTGTGAAGCCAAAGCCAAATCGATACGGAGGTGGATAGAGTATGCGCCGGCAGTAGCTCAAATGCTGATCTCCACGTAGCTCACCGAGGGACGAGGGTGAAAGCTAGATGATGTTTCATACCATCGTGACTTGCAACATTAAGTAATATTAACAAATATAATATGTTATTGAACAACAATATTAGTAGAGCATCAATAAATAAATACTAAATTTATACCAGATATTAAACTCATCGCCTACTGACATCTAAATATGGATATCACCATCACTTCTAACAAATGTATCTGAAATCTCGACAACACCAGATAAGTTTTGTCCTAGAGAAATACTTTGTATACATAGTCCAACGTCGTCATCAACCTCGATATCATCAAAGATATGCCTATGCACCATCCTCACAACAACACCCCATAGATGCTCTAAGGAATCACTAATGTAGAAGATTGACTAGCTTGGGGGCAAGCATATACGGTTATTCAGTATGGAGATGGCATTGCATGTTGATAAAAGTAAAACTGCATTATCAGTCTTCATCCTTGACTGAGATAAGGTGTCAAACTAATCACATTTCATCAATACAATCCTCCTTTAGAATAGTAGTCCAAGATGACTATCTTCTTCACAATCCATAATAGTTCAGATCCTCCGTACGAGGCTGTGAATCTCTCGAGCTAGCATAACATCCAGTAGTGGCTCAACATCACGTCATTATTTTGTGTTGCTATATTTACGGCTCGATTATGAATATTGAACCTATAGCTATTAATGACGAGTATTTGTTACTCACGCATGGTGTGATTAGGTCCCATTGAAAGAGCACGCACTTCATGGCTTACATCATTGGATGGTAATCTCCACACCTAAGAAGATGACACCTAATTAGTAATATATTCAAATAGGATGTATAAGATAGAAATATGTACTCGCTTACATGATCTTTGAATCACTCAAAGAACTCTTTGCTATGTATTTTTTTTTTCTGCATATTAGAGCATCGTATTTTACTCTTATGACCTCCTGTGTTTGCTGCATAAGGAACAAATTTAGGTGTAATGGATATTTTTTTCTAAGTAATGAGAAATAAATAAGGCTGAGTGACTCACCTTATGTACGGCTCAATGATATCATAATTGAACAACATATAGTGGTGTGCCTTGTCCCTTTCCTCAAGACTCAAATCAGTGAGGCAGTATGAAGTGGGAAATCTATCTGACTGTGGAATAGACTAAATATAGACTCAATTGGCTTATACTGATAATCATGATTCCTTATTGACTGGTTACGGTGTGTCTCGAGCTTGTTTTAAGTATATGATACAAAAATCTATACACTCTTGATCCAAATAACCTTCTGCTATGGATTCCTCTGGATGGTTCATATTCCTTAATAAGATTTCAGTGTTTGAATATTCTCTCGATGGAGTACATCCATCGATAGAATATTGAGCCTCCAAGTGCAACTTTTTCATAAGATGCACGATGAGATGCATTATAATTGTAAAAAATGATGATGAAAATATTTTCTATAGATCACATAGTATAGTCACCATCCTTGTCTTTTTTTTTTACTTCTTTCTTAAGTAACCTCTTCGCACAAATATCTCTATAAAAATTACAAAGATAGACAACAATCATTCTCATATTTTTTGTCAATACATGGTGAATAGCTATTGGGATCAACTCTTGCATCAATATATCATAATCATGAGCCTTCAATCCACCAAGTCCCACATCCTTACTATTCACATGCTTTGATATGTTGCTTGCATATCCATCGGGATCTTTATGTTCTTCAATACATAAAGAAACGTGAATGAATAAAAAATGCATGATCAGCAGTTCGAAAGTGACCTATTCGGAATCTCCGGATCATTCATCATGTTCAAAAGCGACATTCATAATCAAATACTGATTTATGACATAGCATGTATGAGGGAGCCTCCACTGTTCTTCCCCTACCGACTTCGGATGGAGTGATTTTCTAATACCCCATTCTTGCAAGTCAAATCGAAAATTCAAGTCATCCTTGGTCTTATCCTTGATATTCAAGATCATTGTCTATAAGAGTTCGTACATATTCTTTTCAATGTGCATGACATTTAAGCAGTGGCATAATAAGTTTGTCTTCCAATATGACAAATTAAAGAATATACTTTTTTTTCTCCAATTAAAGTATGTGTCATCTGTCTTTGATCGATGCTTCTCTTCTTACCATCAATCGGATCATCTTTTTCAAATTCAATACTGAGACTATCCAACTCTTTCAACACATCACTCTCAGACATCTGGCTAGATGCCTCACCTTCTTCCACAGTGCCATCGAAGGAGCATGCATCCCTTCTATATGGATGATTTTGACGAAGGAAGCATCGATGCCTCTAGAGCTAAAGCTTTCCGATGTGTCAACATTTTAGATCGGATATGTTTTTCACAAATCGGGCATGCTAGCTCACCTTTCGTGCTCCAATCCGATATTAGGACATAAGCTGAAAAGTCGTTTATTATCCACATAAGGCAGCATGCATGGACAATGATTCATTCATCAAAGCATCAAAAGTTGAAATATCATGAATGCTCCATAACTTTTCAGCTCCACAATAAGAGATTAAATAGACATCAATATCATTTCCTACCTTCATCGGTCCAGAATGAGTACTAGCATGAAAGCAAAAGGTTTTTTCATACACATGCATGATGGAAGGTGTAAAGATGGATAAACACTGGCCATATACTATGATTGGTATTCATGTGCTTGAATGGATTAAAATCATTGCATGACAAGTCCAACCTCACATTGCATATCTCTTGTGTGAAGTCAGGATGTATTTCATTAAATTTTTATCATGTCTCTTCATCGACTGGATACCTCAATACATCATCTTTTGTTCGCTCATCTTCATGCCATCTTATGTCCTTCGATGTCTTTGCCAACATAAACAATTTTTGTAGTCTCGATATCAAAAAAAGTGCCATATCAATTTTAAGAAACATGGGTCGATGTGCCATCTTTGTTCTGTTTTCATCTTGATATACTGCATCTCGTACACTCATTTCAATTGGCATCTCCCTCATAATAGAGCATGCAATCATTAGGGCATGCATGTATCTTGTTGTAAGTAAAGCCCAACTGTTCAATAATCTTCAATGCCTCATAATTATTCTTTGAAATTTATACATTATTCGAAAGAATATCTTCAAAAGCTCGAGTATACAGTTCACTCTATTATTACTAAACCTATTAGAGCATTTCGCATGATACAACCAGATTAAAAATTCAATCTTCACCATCTTTTCACACTCGAGATACAACCAAATATTAACATCCTCCATTAACTTGTGGACCTTCTTCACATCCTTATTGTTTTCATTCCACCAATCATGGATCAGGCATGGATATAGATGCACCATCATTATGGCCAACAACAAGTAAAGATATCATGAACCATTTGTTCTACTCTCCCATCATGTTGATCGCTTCCTTGCGGCCTATACTCATCATGTTGATCCCAAAAAATTTTATAGCTGGGTTTAAAATTATAAATAGTGAGGTGATTATTTACATCTTGACGAGATAGCTAAAATCCACTCATATACTTTTTACAAAGATATTGGATAAGTTCATGATCTCTGAATTTCTCTATAGCAAAATCAAAAAAATTTTGAAATCTAGCCTCATATTCTGCGAGAGTCTACTCAACTTCATCCACCCCTTATCTATTATAAAAATGGTGATACTATAATTAAATCATGTGTAAAAATAAGACATGACATAATAACATCAAGATAATTTGATAGTAATTGCTCATAATTTACACACGCATACCAATGCTTAGAGTTATAACATCATTACATAGGTAAAATAAAATATATTATTTCAATCATGATAAGTTGAGAAAGACTAACTAAATATTGCATCCATTATAAATAAATATTTGAAAGACCAAAAATATATTAAATATTATTTTAGATATATAATAAATACATCCTATCATCAACTAATAGGTAAAGATAGGTTCTCTCCCATTCAAAAAATTATTAATTCTATAGGTCTATTATAGTAATCAAACGATATGCAATAGAGGTTAAAAAAATTTGATAATATTTTTTTTTAATTCTTTCATGTAAGGAGAATAAAAAAAATACTATTCAAAATTTTTTCGAACCCTCAGTATACCATTTGATTATTGTAATGACTTATAGAATTACTTATATTTTTCAAACTGTCTATAGTGGACAATCAATTGATCAATATATATAATTCTTTCATCCATATAAAAATAAATAAATATACAGATACATTAGAATATGTACATCAATCAACTGATGAGTTTATCACTCTATGCAATTCAAATTTTATTAAAATTAATACATAATTAATGCTATCCGGCACCTTCCATCAGTCTGAGCGCACTGGGCATGTGAGGGTTAGATGCCTTAAACACCAGCTGTGACCCGAGGCTCGGGCACGCCCAAGCTCCGTGTTTGTAATACTGCCCGGCACCTTCCCACCAACATGGCCAGAACCCGACAGCTTAGAATCTGACGACACGACCTAGAATCCATCGATACGATCCAGATCCCAATGGCCCAAAACCTGATGGCATGGCCGACAGCCGCTGGCATGGCCAGAACCCACCGACGGGGGTTGTCTTTAAATATTATTATGAAATAATTATAAATATGATAAATGATTATAAATATTATTATGAAATAAAATGAAAAAAAAAAAAGAAAAGTCATAACTGCGGATGTGGGGAGGGGTTCGGCAGAGCTGCGGAGGTCATTGAAGGCAGCACTAGAGGAAGGGGGCGGCAATGCAATGGGGTCTGGGGCCAAGGAAGGGGGTGGTGCTAGAGGGAGGGGGCGGCACTAGAGGGAGGGCGGCGGCCAAAGGGGATCGAGGCCAAGGGAGGTGGGGCATGGGGCCGAAGGGGCCAAGGCCGAGGGAGGGGGGCGGCTAGAGGGAGGGGGCAGTGATAGAGGGAGGGGTGGTGGCAACCAAAGGGGTTGGGGCTAAGGGAGGTGGGGCCAAAGGTGGGTGAGAAGGTGGGGCAGAGGAAGGTGAGGCGGAGGGAGGCAGGGGCCGAGGGAGGTAGGGCTGAGGGGGTGGGGTCGAGGGAGGCGAGGCCAAAGGGGGCTGATGGTGGTGCTAGAGGGAGGGGGTGGTGACGGCCGGATTGACGGTGGGGGCGGATAGGGTTTCGGGTAGAGAGGAGAGAGAGAGAAGGCCGACATGCAGAATGAAAAAGTAAGGGTGCGGTTTGAAAAAAATTCACAGACTTATGACAGCGATTTTTGAAAACCACTACCATAGATCTATAACAGCGGTTATCAACCATTGCAATAGATATTTAGGGACTTATGGCAGTGATTTTAAAAATTGCTGCAATATACCATCACAGTAATTACGAAGCAACCACTGCTATAGGGCTAAATATAATTTTTTTTTATATTTTTCTCTGAATATGATATAATTTTAAAATTTAAAGTCTATCTTCATATTTATTATCTAAATAATTATCATTAGGGTATCATAATAAAAGATTACCTCGATCCGATAGCTTTAGCTATGTTGATCAATAAAATTCGATATCGATAGTTACGAACGACCGCATGATGATCTTATAATAGAAATCGATGGATTCAAAAACTTACAACGATGATCATGATGATATTTATAGAATATAATCAAAATTTTACTTTAATCGGATATCATTATCATGGTTAATTTTGCAAAAAATAATTTTGATCGTTAAATAAAAATCGAGTGATCAAAAAGCCAATGGAATTCGATTATAAGATGATTTTTTAGATAAATGATCTTTACTACTATTTTAATTATTTATATGATGATGATCATAAAATTCAAACCATACATATATGAATGATCCAAAATTATATATCTCTTGATACTTATTCTTAAAGTCTTAAGTAATTATGCTTATCTTTTGTAAGATCTGCTTAATGGATGGTTCACATAGCATAGTTTGAATTTTATGATCACCATCATATAAATAATTAAAGCATAGTAAAGATCATTTATCTAAAAAATTATTTTATAATCGGATACCATTTGACCTTTTGATCACTCATTTTTTATTTAACGGTTGAAATCATCTCATGCTAAATTGATCATGATAATGATATCTGATTGAAGTAAAATTTTGATAGTATGTTACAAACATCATCGAGATCATTGTTGTAATTTTTGGATCCATCGATGATCTTTATCTATCAATCATCATATGATCATTCATGACTGTCGAAATTGAATTTTGTTAATCGATATAGCTAGGACTATTAGATTGAGATGATCTTTTGTGATGACAGTCTAATAATAATTATCTAAATAATGAATGATGAAGATAGATTTTAAATTTTAAAATTATATCATATTCAGAAAAAATATGAAAAAATTTATATTTAGGCCCTATAGAAGCGGTTGCTTAATAACCACTGCTATAGGTCTATTGCAATGGGCAAATAATCACTATCATAATGGTATAGCAGCAGTTATAAGTAACCAATGCCATAAATTTGAAATATGACTACGATTATGGCAGTGGTTATATGTAACCGCTGTGATAGATCAAGTATATGGTAGTGGTTATAAATAACCGCTACCATAGGTCTAATCTGTGGTCATGGTTATAAGTAACCACTGCTATAGGTCAATATATAGTAGCGGTTAATTAATCGATGTCATATCTCAAGCCTATATAGTGGTTAGCATGCACGTCAGACGCCGCAGGAAAGCAGGATGAACCCAATCAATTGGCTTAGCAACTCAATCAATCGAGGGATGAGATGTGTAGTGTGACACCTCACACTAGCAGGTGGGATGTCCAAAGAGACCCCACACCCAAAGAAGAGGGACGACAACAAGGGGAGAGAACAAAGGGAAGATAAGATCTCTTTCTCTTTCTCATGCCTCTCTCTCTCTTTTTCTTCTCTCAATCTGATTTGTTTGCTATGCTATGCTATTGCTATGCATTCATAGGTAGTGGGCTTATCTATTTATAGATGATTCTCATGATCCATGAGATAGGATCCTAATTCAAATCTGATTTGAATTGATCCAATATTCATAAAAGAAGAATTCCTATATGAGATATAATTGTCATCACATATGATAATCAACTTGCACCCAATCTCTCACCCACTTGGGATACCCCAAATAAGTACCAAACCAGGTTTTGATTATGCTTCATGAGAGGATATTTCTAGTGCAAGTAGGAATACTCATATCTCATCCAAAACTGGTCCGATACGAATCCGATTCGAAGCTGGTTCGAAATAATTTTAAAAGGCTATCAATCTCAAATTTTTTAAGACTTTTGTACCAAGTCTAACTTGAATTTTAAATCTATTTAAGTTTAATTAATTTATATCTAATCTAAAATTAATTAGCACTTAAATCTAATCGAGATACCATCTAGCAATAGTTTTTGATGTCCAAAAAGATCGAATTATCGTAAAAGAATATTTCAGAACCCATACACATGGTTATCGCATAATTCATCTTTTTGACTTTGGATGCTCTAGGATGGTCTCAGATTAACTGTCAATCAAGATTGCTTCATCCGTATTGTATTTTAACTTTTCAAATCCATCTCATGGATTATCCTGATCAAGACTTTACTAAATTTAAATACAGTGATACATCAACTTCAATAATCCAAATAGATCAATCTCATCTTGATCCACACACAGACTTCGCAAGTACTTGACTGTATCCAGTAGCCTTTTGTCATTGCATTAGAAATGCAGGTAGTCTGGCATCAAAATACAGTGAGTTACTTGCAAGTCACTGTGGTGATCACAGGTCTGAAGGACACTTATACCCATGTGTTTCACAAGCAGTTCTTGACAGCAGAAGGCTCAGTTGGTTAAGAGGACAACCAATCCATATGGCACACAATAACCTCCACTCGATAAACGTCATTGTCCCATAATGATGTATCATTTGGTCACAAAAATATTTAAGAACTATACAATAAATCCTCTCTTTATCGTACACTAGCATAGTTCTAGAGATTCATCACAGCACAACAGTTCAAAGAAGATGTTACTTTGTGATAAAAAATATCAGAATAATTATTATTCAATTGATCAATAATTCATATATAAGGATGAACTCAATTGTCATACGATTGATTTTAGGACATAATTTTCAACACAACCAACTCTACATGAACCTAACTAAAGCTCTATGCTTAATTACACTTTTTAAGCAATATCTAGTATTTGAATCTTGGACCTCTTAAGATGCTAACCAATTGTAACATCAATTATTAACAAGCTCAAATTTTAATTGTTTCTAATAATAACCTTACTTTAGTTATACGATACTTTGTAGCAATTAAATGTCCATTTATTCTCATATTATCAAGAAGAGGCATTTATTTTTATAATTTAGCGATAGTCCGCATTGGACTATATTTTTGAAAAAAATATCTAAGATTAAATTGATCTTTTCGCAAAATATCCTTAGTCATTTAAGCTTTAAAAACTTATATTACTATTTACTTGTGATGTACATTTGAGAAAATAATATAAATTTTGAATTACAGTTTAACTTCTAAATTGTCACAGTATTAAAAAAAATAATTTCTCCTTGTTTGTTTGCAGAACTATTTGTACTTTTCTATATTAATTTGCTCTTACAAATATTGTAACTAAATATTTCCTTAACCATCCATAGCTAATATTTCTATGTTTATAATTTTTTTACCCTCATAATTATTTTTATAATATTTTCTTTATATGTTTGCAAAGGGGTTCCAATTCTCTTATTTATATTCTCATAAAATACTGGTGAGATGATAATAAAGAGAAAGATTTTTTTTTTAATCTCACCGATAAGAGAGTATTTTATCATAGAGATGATACAAAATTGTAAATAACCTTACTTAGATGGACTAGGTAACATTTACTTGCTCAGTAGTTGTTCAAGATAACATTTATCTTGTCATCCATATTATTTTAGGTACCACATAGTAGCTCTTTCAAGAATAATCTATTAAGCAATGTGTTTCTTTCGGACTTATATCTTTTTTTTCTTTAAACCAAAATATTTTTAGATATGGTTCTATGAGCAACCTTGGACATAAGAAACCATATGCAATATTGATGCTCTAATTCATATATTACAGTTTAGATTAGTTCTTTGGATCTCTCCATCATACTAGTAGGCTTGTGGTAATAGAGGCACCAATTTAAGTTTGGTTCGGGTACCCCATCAACTTAGTACTAAGTCCTACAATGGGTATGAGTCTACATTATGGGCTAAACATGCATCTATCCTTTTGTAGATGGTAATAGTTCTAGATGGTAAAATATGTATAATGCTCTCCAAACTTAAGGCCCATGAATTGTACCCTATTTAAAACACAAAATTTGAATTAGGTCCATGTCCAAGCATGTTAGCTTGAGAGGAAGGGTAAGAGTTAGGGCACAATCCAGCTGAGCTCGATCTAGTCTGGGTTTTGGTCAAGCTTAATTTGTAATTAATTTCAGGTTTTGAAATTAACAGCAAAGGAAGAGGGGCGACAACAAGGGGAGAGGCCAAAGGAAAGATAGGACCTCTCTCTCTTCTCACGCCTCTCTCTCTCTTTTCTCTTCTCGCAATCTAATTTGTTTGCTATGCTATTGCTATACATCCATAGGTAGAGATCTTCTCTATTTATAGATGATTCTTATGATCTAATGAGATTAGGACTCCTAATTCAAATCTAATTTGAATTGATCCAATACTCATAAAAGAAGAATTCTTATATGAGATATAATTGTCATCACATATGACAATCTACTTGCACCCAATCTCTCACCCACTTGGGACGTCCAAATAAGCATCAAATTGGATTTTGGTCATGCTTCATGAGGTGATATTCTCAGTGCAAGTAAGAATACTCATATCTCATCCAAAATAGATCCTATTCAAATCTGATTCGAAGCTAGTTCGAAATAATTTCGAAAGACTGCCAATTTCAAACTCTTTAGGACTTTTGTACCAAGTCTAACTTAGATTTTGGACCCATTTAAGTTCAATTAATTTATATCTAATCTAAAATTAATTAGCACTTAAATCTAATCTTTCATATACTCTATGAATCATAGATCAAAAAATATTCATCCTCAGGATCGAACCTGAACCTCATATATAGTGCTAGCGAGACATAGTCAACTCTTCAATCCCATTTGATCAATAACTTAATTCTCAATCAAGTTAACTTATATGTTCAATCAAGTCAAGTACTTTCAAATTGAATATATAAACATAGATCAATTTCTTTTTATTTTGTCTGACTTGTGTATGTGACTCCATAGGTTCCAACACTAAGCCGGTAGCACAGGAATCAATTCTTGCACTAATCGAGATACCATCTAGCAATGGTTTTCGACGTTCAGATAGGTCGAATTATCATAAAAAAATATTTTAGAATCCATACACATGATTATCATAAAATTCATCCTTTTGACCTTGGATGCTCTAGGATAGTCTCAGGTTAACTGTCAACCGAGATTGCTTCATCCGTATTGTATTTTAACCTTTCAAATCTATCTCATGGATTATCCTGGTCAAGACTTTACTAAATTAAAATACAGTGATACATCAACTTCAATAATCTGGAGGGGTCAATCCCATCTTGATCCATACACAGACTAAGCAAGTACTTGACTGTACCCAGTAGTCTTCCATTACTGCATTAGAAATCCAAGTAGTCTGACACCAAAGCATAGTGAGTTGCTTGTAAGTGACTATGGTGATCTCAGGTCTAAAGGATACTTATACCTATGTGTTTCGCGAGCAGCTCTTGACAACAGAATGCTCAACAGGTGAGTTACTTGTTCGATAATGGTGTACCTCTACATCTCACCTGTATGCCATACCGGTGTCACCGCACTCCTTAGTTAAGAGGATAACCAATCCATATGGCACACAATGACCTCCACTCGATAAATGTCATTATCCCATAATGACATATCATTTGATCACGAATATGTTTAAGAACTATACGATAAATCTTCTTTTTATCGTACACTAGCATAGTTCTAGGGACTTCATCACAATACAAGAGTTCAAGGAAGATATTATTTTGTGATGAAAAATATCAGAATAATTATTATTCAATTAATCAATAATTCATATACAAGAATGAACTCAATCATCATATGATTAGTTTTAGAACACAATTCTCAATAAATCTCACTTGGACTAAAGTCAATCGGGGCAGTATCTTATACCCATCTTCCATTTGAAGTTATCGAACTCTTTGATTCTGAAAGCTTTAGTGAAGGGGTCGGCTAGGTTCTTCTTTCTGTTGATCTTCTAAAGTTCGACATCACCTCAGTTCACGATCTCTCGTATCAGGTGATAGCGGTGCAGAATATGCTTGGTGCGATGGTGTGACTTGGGTTCTTTCGCTTGAGCTATGACACTAGAGCTGTCACAGTACAGCAGGACAGGACCATATTGAAAGAAGAGTGCCCCATAAGCCAATCGCAAGTGTGTTGCGATGGAACTTTTCTTTATAATTTTTTAACTCATGAAATGATATTTATTATTTGAGGTATTGATTTATTATATTAGCTACATCTTATTATGTTTAAGATTATGATGAACCCCAAAGATTAGGACAATAATTTTAAGAAACATGAATGGGTCATGCTAGTGAGACTTAAAATCCTAAAACTCTAATCTTAAACATTCCTAGTCGTAGGAGCATTGAGTCGGAGATCAATGTTCTGGATAGACTGGCACATCCTATGTATGCTCAATAGAGAGGATGGCAGATCTTACTAGCCACTTGTGTGGGACACTAATATAAGGATGTGGATGCTCATTTGAAAAATGAGTCTACTGAATTGACTCAATGAAAGAGAACGTCTTATGAAAGCCTTATTTGTATGTCAAAGATGGTTCTCTAAGTGGGAGTTATGCAAGTGATCCTTAGACCTGAGACCATCATAGAATCTTGTGCATATGAACTCATATTTTGATTCATACCCAGGCATAACATTAAGATATGTACAGAGTGTTCTGGATATGGTGGAGTGTATATGGAGGTTGTGAGTAGGTCAACATGGAATCAATCACTCCTAGTAAGAAGAGATCGCATCCTGTGTATTCTCAATCCTAGATGACTTGAGAAAAGTCTTTTGGCCAAAAGTAGAAAGGAGATTAGAAAGAATTTTTAATACTTCTTCATTGAAGTCATCATTAGTTAATTAAGAAGCGATATGAATATATGTTTGAGTTTGACATGATTCTATACTCATGAATATATTCAGGTTGCAGGAATGATCGAAGGATTAAATTGTATGGTAACTTACCACTGAAGGGTATATTTGATATTTTTATCAAAAAATTTACATCTTCTGAGTAGTCATGATACATTGCTAGATACCAATCTTGACTTATAGATTTTTGATCAAATTAAAGAGTTTAATTCAATCACCAATTAGAAAAGATTATAATTGTTGAACATGGGTTAGCTCGATTAGACCTAAATCGATTAGATTGAAATCTAATCAAATTTGATCAATTTATATCCTAACCTACTGTCAGCTAGATATGAAACCCAATGGGTCACACATATATAGAAATTGGCCAAGGATCTTTTTGAAAAATGATTAAAATTTTGGATTCAATCAGGGCTCTGGTAAGCATGCTAGTACGTATGGAATCCTTGCTCCTTTGGAGGTCAATTTGATCTCATCCCTTGCTAATTAGCTAGCCCAATTTAGTGGATATTTAGATCAGGTCATGCCACCTAGAAGCAATCCAAATTGGGGTGCCACATCCTATTTTAATGCCAATTATGAAGAGTCCAAGTTGTGAAGGACTCTTGACGCAAAACAGATTCTGCGTACAAGTATTGGCGTGGGCAGAAGAAAAGAGTCCTTCTGGCATAGGATTAAGATACATGTGATAGCCCATATCACCCTCCATCCTCTGATGTATATCTCAAAGTATGAGATGTATTTTTTCTAGAATTTTTGGGGTAGAGAAAAATTAGAAAAAAAAAGAAAGTCTCATGCATGCGCACAGAAGCATCGCATCTATCTGAGATTTGGAGAGTCTTTCTCCTTATCAAAAGCTTTCAAAATGAAATAATTTTTGGTAATAATATTTCACATTTGATACTATATTTTTGATAATTTTTTTGGAATTTTTTCAGACTTATCTGGTGCCAAACGGATGCCATAAGTCCCTCCTCATGCCTGCGCATGCGGTGATCAGACTTCACATGAAAGGTCATGAGAATACATCTATTTGTGAGAATTTTTATCCACTCATTATATATTCTAGAATTAAGATTGAATTCTCTATCCATGTATATTTTTAAGGATTTTTTTTAATTTGAGAAGGGATGCAAAAATATCCCTTCTCTGGTTGCATGTGCAGAGCAGGGTGCTGATCGACGTATCATTGATAAGAATCCTTATGTTTGAAGGAACTCTTATCTCTAATAATCAGATCAGATAGGCCTCTTAGATGAGGCACATCCCTCTCTTTTGGCATCCCTCTAGTGGCTATAAATTGACTGGGGCACTGGGTGTCCGATGCATTTCAGAAAGAGTTTTCAATTTTGTCTCTGTTGCTCTCTTTTCTTTCTTACAACCTATCTTAGTTTTAGGACAAGACTTTGGAATTTAAGACAAAGTCTTATCTGGTCCTAACAAGGGTTGTGAGGGTCCTAAAGAAAGAGGATCAGAAGTTCAGAAGACGTTCTGAGAGGCTGGAGTCAGTTTTTTGGAGAAACCTGATCGATATGAGGCTAGTCGAGTTCTAGTGGTTAGAACTCTTGAAGCAAGGTGAAGGAGCGCTGTCCTTGGTTCAGTTTTCGTATGGATTACCATTGGAGGGTGGACACTTAGACGCCTTATAGAAATTGAGATTAATACTACAAGTATTCTTCTTATCCTAATTTATATTTATTATACTTTGATTATTATAGTCAAGGGTTCTGGGTATTGGGGTTTCTGGTGCATCAGATATTTTGAATAAAAATTTTAAACACCTAACCCTTTCGCTGCACCACTAGAACCCAACAGTAGTATCATAACCTACCTTGATCTATATAATCAAAGGTTAGAATGTTGTCTTGATTATGATCAAACATGGGTTTTTGGTTTGGTTCAAGTCGGATCAAGGGTTCAACCCAATTGAACATCCAAACCCTCGCACGTCTTAGAGATATTTTTTGAAATATAAAATACATGATGCATGTATAAAATTTTTTTTAGTAGCTTAGTACTCTAATTGGGTTCATCATCAGATCATCCAGTCATAAGAGCAAGTAGAGTTCAGAGACCCTCTCTTCCTATTCAATAGGATACTCTTATGGCGTGTAGGGATGCCACTATGATGTCCCAAGAAGAAGAACTATGAAAAGAGTATTTTGTATTCATGCATATTATTAGAACTTTATGCATATGTGATATGCTTAAAATGATAGTTATTGTCATATTGTATGATTATATTTTTCATATCTTAGAGATATGACTGGATGCTATATTTAGTTGTTATGATTTTTAAAATACAACTATATTTGTGCATTATTGTAATTGAATTAGGATGTGCTTGAGACCATTAAAACCCTCATAAAAATTATATTAAGTTATAGTATTATGAATTAGCAGCTGACCTATTTCTTAAATCGATTAATCAATTGGTGTCTCAGGAGTGTTTCAAGTACAGTGGTTATTTAATTGGTTTTGTTGCTGGTCTGATCAATTTTATTGATGTCTAAGAAAAGCAATGGGAGGACCCCATCAATCTTAACAATTTTCTAACCAATTGAATTAGTTCGAATCTTGAATGAAGATAGCTCAGTATTTTAAACACTACTAGGGGCCTTCTTTCATGCTAGGTTAATGTTACGTCATGAACTGTGGCTAGTTTATTGTGTTACCACAAAGCTTGTCATAAAAATTGATATAACATAATCCTGATACATAAAAGATGCTTAATTTTGGATATACTACTTTGTTGTGCTATAACAAGGGCAGTTATATTCGATTTTGACTGTATCGAAATGAAAAATCTTATTTAACTAAAATATTATAGCTTGTTGTATTAACATAAAGTGAATAATGTTTTAGAGGCTAAGATAAAATATTGAGAATTGCATGAGATGCAATTGAAAAGAATTTCTTACCTATGAACTCATAAGGGTTTGTTATGTTAACACAAGATCATTATGAGGAAGTAGGATCTCAATCCCATTAAGATAAATATAGAATATTTCTCGTTTGCCATAGGAGAGGGCTATAGTATCCGATAAAATAGTGAAAGATATAACTAGTTTTAAAAGTCCTCAACTAGTTATGCATGTCAAACTTGAGTGGTTTGCTTATACTATTATTCTTTATTTATGCAAATTTAAGTCTGCATTATGGCTTCTTTATTTTTACTACATAACACCATAAATAAAAATATATTGGTCAATCCAACTCTGTGGATTGGTTGAAGAACTTGTAAATAAGGTTCGTATCGGAGAAGAACTCCGATATTCTGGATATTCCTGACTTTAGGATAGTCAGTAATAATAAGAAGGCAAAAGATGTCCTTAAAGATATCATCTGTTCATTTTGTGATAAATTTGGTCATTGAGAGTATAATTACAAGAATAATCTTGTAAGATTGAAGCAGGATGCATGTGTAGCACCAAAAGGTGTGTATATGATACAGACCTATTTTTCATTGAGTGGTTCAGACTCTGATATCTGAGTATTAGATGTTGGGAATAGTGTCCCAAAGCCAATCGTCAGCCTGTTGACGGTTGTGCTCCTTTTTGTATTAGTACATGAATTATAAATAAATAAAAGTTATTTTGGTATTTTTTCATCACAAATGTTTCATCTTCTAATGAACTCCTGTGTTGTGGTGAAGTCCTTAGGACTATTTAGACTCGACAAAGGAGGATTTGTCGCTTAGTCCTTAAACATGTTCGCGACCAAATGATACGTTGTTACTAAGGACGACAACATTTATCGAACATAGGTCGTTGTGTGTCATATGGGTTGGTTGTCCTCATAACCAAAGAGTGTGGAGACACTGGTATGGCATACAGGTGAGATGTAATGGTACATCTGCACTAAACGTGACCAACTCCGGAGCTATTTCTGCTGTCAAGATTTGCTCCGATGGGATATGGGTATAAATGTCCCTCCGACCTGAGACCGCCACGGTGACTTGCAAGCAACTCACTACACTTAGGCACTGGACTACCTGAATTTCTAATTCAGTGACGGAAGGTTGCTGGGTGTAGTCAAGTACTTGACTTGTCGGTGCGTGTGTCAAGATGACATTGACCACTCCAGTTTAGGAGCTGTGTACAGTCGTGTTTCAATTTAGCAAAATCTTGGCTAGGATAGTCCTAGTGAGGAGTCACAGGACTAATTGAGTTGAGCACGATTTGGATGATATCATCAGGGTTGACAGTTTAACCCTGAGTCGTCCTAAACACAGGGGTCAAAAGAGATGAATTATATGGTAACCATATTCACGTAGGTTTTGAATGTTGCGATTGTGATTATTCGACCTATCCGATCATCGGGTACCATTGCTAGATGGTCACTTCGATTAGTACAGAAATTGGTTCCTGTGCTACCGGTTTAGGTTCGAACCTGCGGGGTCACACACATTAGAGGTTCCTTTCTGATCTGATGGCTGATTATGAGTCTTATCTATCTGAGACTCTATGATTGAGAATTAAGATTCTCTAATCATGAGTTCCACACATTTTGGGTACCGGGATCAAAATTTTGAATTTTAAATTTTGAATTTGAAATTTGAACTCTTTGATCAGGGTTTCATATCGATGGTCTCTAATGCCTGATTGCCCATCGGATTTGGACTCAATATTTATGAGAGGTTTAATTAGTGATTTAATCACTAATTAGCTCAATTTGATTGAGTAATTATTTTTGGATCAAGTCCAATTGAATTGGATTCAGTTTGGATTGACCCGATTAGGTTAAATGTTGACCTAATCGCTAAGGTGGTTTAGTCCCTGATTTGATCAGGAGTTAGATTTAGTTAATTTCTGATTTGATTAAGATTTCATTGAGCCTAATTAAGCCTAATTTTGTTGGGTTTAATCTAGTCTAATTGTGCTTAACCTATTCTAAACTAGGTTGGCTCAATTTGAATCAAACCACCTTGTTTTAAATTCCCTGCGACACCCAACTTCCTTGCACCCATTTGAATTCACGAGAAGAAACTTCTCATAAAATTTTTCTCACACAAAACCCTTCCCCATGCCCTCATTTGTGCACCATATGGATGGATAAAATAATTAGTTAGCCATTCAAATTCAAAGCATGTTTGAATTTGAATGGATAACTTATCACTTGCCCTTTCATCCTTATCCATTTTGTGCGCCACATTACTTACACGAGAAAATGTTTCTCATGAAACATTTTCTACGCACAAAGAGCCACGCCCCTTCTCTTCTCACGCCCAAAAGGATAGGGATAAGTTGGTTTTCGTTTGAATTCAAATTTGATTTGAATTCAAATGTGTAACCTCTTGTCTTTATCCTCTCACGCGGATAAGACACGTTCGACGTTGTTTTAAAAAGAAGAAAAAGATGGAACATGCGTAGAAATTTTAGGAGAAAAACTTTGGGGCGTGAGGAAGGCTTCTGCGTAAGGTGAAGGTCCAAAACCTTCCGAGAGAAAAAGAAAGAAAAGAGAGAAAATTGGGCGCAGGGTTTTTGGTGTGTACCCTAGGGTTTCAACCTAGGGTTCGGGAAGTGAGATTGGTGTGCCACGAGTGTCGTGAGTCCACCAAATTTCAGAGAGAGATCTATCAGCCTCTCAAGCAACTGTGCAGATGATCCGAAGCATCCGAGAAGTCGGCAGACATCGATCGAAGGAGTTCGATCAACATCTGCTATCAAAAAAGTAAAATCACGAACTAGCATTCGTGAGGAGCTGATCAGACGGGAGCTTTGTGTGGACGATCCGCAGAGGCCAGACATTTGTGTGGCTGCAATGTGACGATCAGAACCCCCCGACAGTGATCAAATTGCGGTGATCGACTACCCGTAAAAGGTGATGTGTTCTGAACACAGTACTGTAAAAGGTTTACTGATTCAAATTTGAATTTCAAATTTAAATGCATGCTGTTGTATCATATTTAGATCCTAGTGTAAGATTAATTAGTATTAATTAATGAGATTAATTAATAATTTCACTATAAAATAGTAATTTTGAAAAAGTTTTAAAATTATCATTTTGCCCCTGTACTAAATTTTCGCTTCAAATGGTATCAGAGCAGGTTCTAGAATATGATATACATATGCATGCGTAGATTAAGGTGTAATCTATAAGTTTAAATTTGAAATTCAAAATTCAAAAAGATTTGAAATTTGAAATTTGAAATTTGAAATTTGTTAGAAGTTTCAAATTTGAAATTCAAAATTTGAAATTTGAAATTTGGTTGAAATCTCAAATTTAAAATTTAAAATTTAAAATTTAAAATTTGAAATTCAAAATTCAAAATTTGAAATTTGAAATTTGGTTGAAATCTTAAATTTGAAATTTAAAATTTGAAATTTGAAATTTAAAATTTGAAATTCAAAATTCAAAATTTAAAATTCAAAGATTGGAAATTCGAAATTTAAAATTTGATTGAAATCTCAAATTTGAAATTTAAAATTTGAAATTTAAAATTTGAAATTTAAAATTTGAAATTCAAAATTTAAATTTTGAAATTGGTATATTTAGATATACTTGATCCAAGTAGCAAGTAATCTAATTAGGTTGGTTGCCATGGCCGTCCGGTCATAGGAGAAAAGTAGGGTTTAAAGGCCCTCTCTTCCCATTCGATGGGGTCTCCTATGGCGGTAGGGGTACCGATGCAATTATATAACATGCCGATGAAGCAGCGAAAGGACTTAATTAAGAAATTTATCATGAATGTGTTAGATTAGATCTAAAAGAAAATTTATGATTTATTTTGAGTTATTTTCTGTTATGAAATGAGCAATAGAATTGCTGTTTATGAAATGTGCTGACCCGTTTGTGAAATGAGTTAACACATTTGGTGAACAGAAAATAAAATCTTTCAAATTTGAAAATTATTTTCAAAATGCCAAACCCTGACCCATCAGCCCAAGTACTTAATTAAAAGAATTAAGTGTTGTCTAGTAGGTCTAGAATTGTGAATTAAGACCTAAGACAATTGCATAAACTTGTGGGTCAATGGGTTAGATGAATTAGGTCCATAATTGGGTTAGACCTAAGGTTAGTTTAAAAAATGGACTAAATGGAGTAATTGGTCAAATCTAATCAAAAGTTGAATTAGATTAGGTCAAGGATACTCTAGACTCAACTTCAATAGTTGTAGTTGAATGGGTCCATGTCTTTAACTAGACCAAGATGGACTTAATTCATGGCTACGCGGTGGAGCCCTATTTACTAAGTTGATCAAAATTAAAACTAATGAACCGGTTGGTGTCTAAGGTAAGTTCGGCAGTTTTGACCAGTGGTTCTTAAGCGGGAGCTACTCGCATTGATTCGATCATTGACAAGTTAATGGCAAATCCCCACCACTGATCTCACTTACCTGGCCAATCTGGTAAGTTAGATTTTGATTAGATCACTTAGTGATTAGAGCTCACCCATGTCATTAGGTAAATCAGTGTGACTGATTTAGGTGCTCCTAATGCCAGCTTTAATTAAATCTTTTTTTAATCTGACTTGGTGAAGTCAGTGGGAGGATTGAAATTGGCTGGATGATTTCTTCTCTACTATTCTTTAATAAAATCTTCAAAATTATTAGGTCCCTAAAATGATTAAGTTATAATGATAACTAAGTCATAGCCTCCCATTAAGTGAGTGATAATGAGTCCATTAGTTCAATGATCATTGGAGGCCCAAAGGCCTGGTGCTCATTGGCTAATGGAATTATTATTCATAATATGATAATTTGATTGAGTCTTTCTGATGGTGGTTAGGTTGGCCGGCCAAAGTCAGGCCTGATCATTTATTGGTCCGATTCACTAAATTAAGTCATGTTAATGGTTGGACTTAACCAGATCTTTTCAGTGGAGGCCAAAGCCTACTGATTAGGTTCTGGGGCAAAATCAATTACTAGAAGTTATTTAGAGAAACAACTGGTTAAGAACCTACCCATATATGCACATGGGTTGACCAACCAAAGTTGGGCTCATGTGTAGTCTGTGTGGATTCTAGTACCCATTAAGGAATTAAAGTAATTCCTCGAATTGGAGGATGAGGCTACCAGTTCGTAAAAATATTGGAAAAAACTTTAGACTAAAATCCAAGTCTTTAGGATTAATTTATGTACTAATAGAGGTCTCATTTTCCTTTAAGCAGCTATGGCCACTACCCTGTCGCTCCGGTCATTATTAGATAATGACAAGCTCATGGGACCCAATGTCGATAGCTGGTATCGAAAATTGAAAATCGTCCTTGAGCATGAGCGGATCCTTTATGTAGTAACGGATCCAGCACCTGAGGAGCCAGCTCCGAACGCTAGTAAGGCGATCCGAGATACTTACTTGAAGTGGCTCAATGACCGCACCACCGTTCGATGTATTATACTGGCAGTAATGAATGACGAGTTCAACCGAAGGTTTGAGAACACCCAGCCACAGGAGATGCTTCAAATGTTGAACGACTCCTTTGGCATGCCTGACGATGTTGAAAGGCACAAAACTAGTTGTGCCATTTTCAATGCTCGAATGAGGGATGGGGCCTCAGTCACTGATCATGTACTGTACATGATCGAGATGATTGAGCGCCTAAGCAAATTGGGCTTTCCTCTGCACGAGCAGCTCGGTAAGGATGCGATCCTTAATTCCTTGCCCAAGTCCTTCCTCCCATTCCTTACTCATTTTTGAATGACAAAGCCTGCAGTAAACTACCATGGATTGTTGGAGTTACTGCAGAACTTTGAGAAGGATCACCAACTCCATAAGGAGTCGGTGAATATAGTGGGAGGGTCTTCTTCTCGTCGTCAACCCTTTGGGAAGGGGAAGAAGAACAAGAAGAAGAAAAATAAGAAGGTGCAATCTCATGCTGGGACAGTAGCATGGGGTCAGACCAAGAAGCGCAAGCACGACCAGAGCCAGGCGGAGTGCTTCTTTTGCAAGAAGCACGGGCATTGAAAGAGGAACTGTCCTCAATACATTGCCTCTCTGGACCTGAACAGGCCAAAGAAGAAGCAAGGTAATTATATGATAACTCCTTGCAACTTTTCGATTACTACTGTCTAGGTATTGGATACCGGAAGTCCTTATCATATTTGTAATTCGATGCAGGGTTTGCAGGTCAGTAGGAGATTTGATGAAGGCGAGAGGTTCCTGAATGTTGGAGATAGAAACAAAGTTTCAGTTCTAGCTTTAGGAATCATGAGTCTTGTAATCAATTCTCGTAATGTAATTCTGAGTGAATGTCACTATTGTCTAAGTTTTTTATTAAATATTATTTCTGTAGGCCTTTTGGCCATGTACGGTTATGATTTTTTAATAAAAAAAAATATTTGTAATATCATTTTGAATGGTGTTACAATATTTGTTGGACAATTAAATAATAGAATTTACTTACTATCACAGCCTGTTAATGTGGTTCAAAAATTTGGTAAACGCTCTAGAATAGATAATGTGTCAGAAGTCTACCTTTGGCACAGTAGGCTAGGTCATATCAATAAGAACAGGATAAACAGGTTGGCTCAAGAAGGAATTCTTGAAGTTAGTGATTGTGAATCACTTCCAACCTGTGAGTCCTGTCTTCTTGGGAAGATGACCAAGTCACCTTTTACTGGAAAAGGTGAGCGAGCCAGTGAACTCTTTGGTCTGGTACATTCTGATGTATGTGGACCCATGAGCTCAAGTGCAAAAGATGGATTTTTCTACTTCATAACCTTCACAGACGACCTATCTAGGTATGGGTATGTCTATTTAATGAAGCATAAGTCAGAATCATTTGAAATGTTCAAACTATTCCGAAATGAGGTAGAAAAATAAACTGGGAAGTGTATTAAAACTCTTCGATCTGATCGAGGAGGTGAATACCTTTCCAATGAGTTTCTGACGTATCTAGGGGAGAATGGGATTCTCTCTCAGTGGACTCCTCCTGAAACACCACAGCATAATGGTGTGTCTGAAAGGAGGAATCAGACCCTGTTAAATATGGTTCGATCCATGATGGGGTTTGCTGGTCTGCCGATCTCTCTCTGGGGATATGCGCTCGAATCGACTTGTTACCTTCTAAATAGAGTTTCGAGTAAGTCTGTAGCCAAAATGCCATATGAGATATGGATAGGACGTAAGCCAGTACTCTCGCACCTTAGGGTTTGGGGGTGTCCGGCTTATGTTAAATGTTTAATTACAGACAAGCTTGGACCTAGGTCTGACAAGTATAATTTTATAGGGTACCCAAAAGAGACCAAAGGGTATTATTTCTACCTTGCTGATGAGCAAAAGGTGTTTGTCAGCCTTAAGGCAATCTTTTTAGAAAAGGAGTTCCTTAGTGAAGGAACTGTTGCCTCTAAAGTTGAACTTGACGAAGTTCGACAGGTGAAAAAATCGACACATGTTACTGAACCTGAACCGAATTTGATTAGATCAGATCCAGAGCCCATTGATTATGCACCCTTAAGGCGGTCTGGTAGAGTACCACATCAACCGGACAAATACTATGGTTTCTTGGTCCGGGATGGTGATCCTGTCGAACTTGATGAAAACGATGAGGATCCGATCACCTACATGGATGCAATGCAGAGACCTGACTCTGAGAAATGGCTAGAGGCCATGAAATTCGAAATGGAGTCCATGAAGGTCAACGATGTGTGGACATTGGTTGACCCACCCGAAGGAGTAAAACCCATAGGGTGTAAGTGGGTCTTCAAAAGGAAAAGGGGCGCAGACGGAAAGGTGGAGACCTATAAAGCCCGTCTGGTTGCCAAGAGATATCGTCAACGTTATGGTATAGACTATGATGAGACGTTTTCTCCTGTGGCAATACTCAAATCCATTTGGATTATGCTTGCGATAGCTGCCTATCTGGACTATGAAATCTGGTAGATGGATGTGAAGACAGCTTTCCTAAACGGAGAGCTGGACGAAGAGGTGTATATGATACAACCTGAAGGGTTCACATCCACAGATGAGTCTAAGATGTGCAAGCTACAGAGGTCCATTTATGGACTTAAGCAGGCATCTCGGAGTTGGAACATACATTTTGATAGGACGATCAAAACGTATGGCTTCGTTAAGAATGGAGAAGAGCCCTGCATTTATAAGTGGGCTAATGGTCCAGTAGTAGTATTTCTTGTATTGTATGTGGATGACATTCTCTTAATCGAGAATGATGTCCCTGCATTATAGGGAATAAAGATTTGGCTATCGTCACAGTTCTCCATGAAGGATCTGGGAGAAGCTTCCTACATCCTAGGGATGAGGATCTATAGGGATAGATCCAAAAAGTTGCTTGGCTTATCCCAGTCCACGTACATTGATACTATGCTGAAAAGGTTCAGCATGAAAAATTTTAAGAAAGGCTATCTACCGATAGGCCATAGAATTTCTCTCTCGAAGAGGGATTGTCCGACAACACCTCAAGAGAGAGAGCGTATGGGTAGGATTCCATATGCTTCAGCAGTGGGATCTATCATGTACGCCATGACATGTACACGATCAGATGTGGCATACTCACTAGGGGTAGTGAGTAAATACCAATCTGATCCAGGAGAGAATCACTGGAAGGTTGTTAAAACCATCCTGAAGTATTTAAGAAATACTAAGGACCAGTGGCTTATATATGGTGAATCGGACTTGAGACTTATAGGGTTTACATACTCTAGTTTCCAGTCTGATCGCGATGATAGCAAGAGTGTGTCAGGATTTATTTTTATCCTTAATGGTGGAGCTGTCTGCTGGAAGAGTTCCAAGCAGCACACTGTGGCTGATTCAGTATGCGAGGCGGAGTATATTGCTGCATCAGATGCTGCCAAAGAAGCGGTGTGGCTGAGAAAATTCATCACCGAGCTCGGAGTAGCACCCTCCCTTGTTGGTCCAGTTCTGCTCTACTGCGACAGCTCTGGAGCCATTGCTAAGGCGAAGGAACCAAAGGCACACCAGCGGACGAAGCATATTCTGCGCCGCTACCATCTCATCCGGGAGATCGTGGATCGAGGTGACGTCGACCTTCAGAAGATCGACGGGAAGGAGAACCTGGCCGACCCATTCACTAAAGCCATTGTGATGAAGGAGTTCAACGACTACAAGTCGAAGATGGGTATTAGATACTGCACCGATAGGCTTTAGGCCAAGTGGGAGATTGTTGGGAATAGTGTCCCAAAGCCAATCGTCAGCCTGTTGACGGTTGTGCTCCTTTTTGTATTAGTACATGAATTATAAATAAATAAAAGTTATTTTGATATTTTTTCATCACAAATGTTTCATCTTCTAATGAACTTCTGTGTTGTGGTGAAGTCCTTAGGACTATTTAGACTCGACAAAGGAGGATTTGTCGCTTAGTCCTTAAACATGTTTGCGACCAAATGATACGTTGTTACCAAGGACGATAACATTTATCGAACATAGGTCGTTGTGTGTCATATGGGTTGGTTGTCCTCATAACCAAAGAGTGTGGAGACACTGGTATGGCATACAGGTGAGATGTAATGGTACATCTGCACTGAACGTGACCAACTCCGGAGCTATTTCTGCTGTCAAGATTTGCTCCGATGGGATATGGGTATAAATGTCCCTCCGACCTGAGACCGCCACAATGACTTGCAAGCAACTCACTACACTTAGGCACTGGACTACCTGAATTTCTAATTCAGTGATGGAAGGTTACTGGGTGTAGTCAAGTACTTGACTTGTCGGTGCGTGTGTCAAGATGGGATTGACCACTCCAGTTTAGGAGCTGTGTATAGTCGTGTTTCAATTTAGCAAAATCTTGGCCAGGGTAGTCCTAGTGAGGAGTCACAGGACTAATTGAGTTGAGCATGATTCGGATGATATCATCAGGGTTGACAGTTTAACCCTGAGTCGTCCTAAACACAGGGGTCAAAAGGGATGAATTATACGGTAACCATATTCACGTAGGTTTTGAATATTATGATTGTGATTATTCGACCTATTCGGTCATCGGGTACCATTACTAGATGGTCACTTCGATTAGTACAGAAATTGGTTCCTGTGCTACCGGTTTAGGTTCGAACCTGCGGGGTCACACACATTAGAGGTTCCTTTCTGATCTGATGGCTGATTATGAGTCTTATCTATCTGAAACTCTATGATTGAGAATTAAGATTCTCTAATCATGAGTTCCACACATTTTGGGTACTGGGGTCAAAATTTTAAATTTCAAATTTTGAATTTGAAATTTGAACTCTTTGATCAGGTTTTCATATCGATGGTCTCTAATGCCTGATTGCCCATCAGATTTGGACTCAATATTTATGAGAGATTTAATTAATGATTTAATCACTAATTAACTCAATTTGATTGAGTAATTATTTTTGGATCAAGTCCAATTGAATTGGATTCAGTTTGGATTGACCCGATTAGGTTAAATGTTGACCTAATCGCTAAGGTGGTTTAGTCCCTGATTTGATCAGGGGTTAGGTTTAGTTAATTCCTGATTTGATTAAGATTTTATTGAGCCTAATTAAGCCTAATTATGTTGAGTTTAATCTGGTCTAATTGTGCTTAACCTATTCTAAACTAGGTTGGCTCAATTTGAATCAAACCACCTTGTTTTAAATTCCCTGCGACACCCAACTTCCTTGCACCCATTTGAATTCACGAGAAGAAACTTCTCATGAAATTTTTCTCACGCAAAACCCTTCCCCACACCCTCATTTGTGTGCCATATGGATGGATAAAATAATTAGTTAGCCATTCAAATTCAAAGCATGTTTGAATTTGAATGGATAACTTATCACTTGCCCTTTCATCCTTATCCATTTTGTGCGCCACATTACTTACACGAGAAAAGGTTTCTCATAAAATATTTTTCACACACAAAGAGCCACGCCCCTTCTCTTCTCATGCCCAAAAGGATAGGGATAAGTTGGTTTTCGTTTGAATTCAAATTTGATTTGAATTCAAATGTGTAACCTCTTGTCTTTATCCTCTCACGCGGATAAGACACGTTCGATGTTGTTTTAAAAAGAAGAGAAAGGTGGGACGTGCGTAGAAATTTTAGGAGAGAAACTTTGGGGCGTGAGGAAGGCTTCTGTGCAAGGTGAAGGTCCAAAACCTTCTGAGAGAAAAAGAAAGAAAAGAGAGAAAATTAGGCGCAGGGTTTTTGGTGTGTACCCTAGGGTTTCAACCTAGGGTTCGGGAAGTGAGATTGGTGTGCCACGAGTGTCGTGAGTCCACCAAATTTTAGAGAGAGATCCATCAGCCTCTCAAGCAACTGTGCAGATGATCTGGAGCATCCAAAAAGTCGGCACACGTCGATCGAAGGAGTTCGATCAACATCTGCCATCAAAAAAGTGAAATCACGAACTAGCATTCGTGAGGAGCTGATCAGACGGGAGCTTCGTATGGACGATCCGCAGAGGCTAGACATTTGTGTGGCTGCAACGTGATGATCAGAGCCCCCCGACGGTGATCAAATTATGATGATCGACTACCCGCAAAAGGTGATGTGTTCTGAACACAGTACTGTAAAAGGTTTAGTGATTCAAATTTGAATTTCAAATTTAAATGCATGCTGTTGTATCATATTTAGATCCTAGTGTAGGATTAATTAGTATTAATTAATGAGATTAATTAATAATTCTGCTGTAAAATAGTAATTTTGAAAAAGTTTTAAAATTACCATTTTGCCCCTGCACTAAATTTTCGCTTCATTAGATACCACCTGTAGATCGTATATTTGTAATTCATTACAGCGACTACATAATATCAAAGGTCTGAAAAGAGGTGACCTCAAGCTCTGTGACGCAAGTGGAGAGTCCATTAGCACAGAGGCTGTGAAAACCTATATCCTTGATTTGCCTTCGGACAATACTTTAAAATTAAAAGACTGTTATTACATGTCAAAGGTCATTAGAAACATTATTTCTACACCTTTATTGTAAAAATAAGGTTATGAAATAAGGTTAATGAAAAATAGATGCTCTATTTTTTTCTAATGAATATTATAGTAGTAGTTATATTGATAACAATCTTTTAATTCATGCACTCAATGAAAAAAATTTTCATATTGAAAGAAATATGGAAAGAAAGAGAGAAGATATGAATGTCACATATCTCTGGCATTGTCACCTTGATCATATTAGTGAGTTAAGGATTAACAAGTTATATAAAAAAAAAAATTTTGACCCATATGATTATGAATCATTGGGAACTTATAAATCTTGTCTTATGGGTAAGATGACCAAGACTTCATTTTTTAGATATGGAGAGAGGGCGAATGAGTTATTAGTCCTAGTACATACAGATGTATATGGATCAATAACAACTCAGGTCAGAGGAGGATACTCCTATTTTATCACCTTTACGAAAGATTTATCAAGATTCGGATATGTGTATCCGATGCAACATAAATTTGAAGCCTTTGATAAGTTTAAAGAGTATCAATGTATATGGAGAAACAAACTAAAAAAGGTATCGAGGTTTTTCGATCTGATCGAAGAGGAGAATACTTATCCAGTAAATTTTTTGATCATCTTAAAAGTAAAGATATTCTCTCTGAATGGATTCTTCCTTATACACCTCAGTTAAATGGTATAGCAGAAAGGAGGAATCGCACTTTGATGGATATGGTGCAGTCCATAATGTGCTTCACTGATCTTTCAATATCTTTCTAAAGATAATGCCTTAGAAACTGCCACATACATATTAAGCAGGGTGCCTTCAAAGTCTGTTGCAAGCACACTATATGAGATATGGAAGGAAAGGAAGCCTAATCTTAAACATCTTAAGACTTGGGCTGTCCTGTTTATGTCAGAAATATTTTTGGACATAAGCTTAGTGCTAGATCAGATAAGTGTAAGTTTGTAGGGTATCCTAAGAAAATTAATGGATACTACTTCTACCACCTACTGAACAAAAGGTGTTTGTTAGTAGGCACGTTACTTTTTTTTGAAAAATAAACTCATCCAAGAATGAGGCAGTGGGAGAAATATTGAACTTACTGAAGTTCATGATCTACAAATCTATCCAAAAATATTAATGGTTGGACCACAAAAAGATCCTTAATCAGAAGTACTTAAAGATGTGGTACATCCATAATATACACCTTCTCTCTAAAGGTCAGATAGAGTGCATCATGCACCTCTGAGATTTGATAATAATATGATCAACATTATTCAGGATGATGATCCACTGACCTATTCGAAAGCTGTCATGAGTAGAGACTCAGATAGATGGTTGAAAGTCATGAAATCTGAGATGGACTTGATGTATATCAACCAAGTGCGGACCTTGGTTGATGCACCTAAGGGTGTGATCCCAACAAGATGCAAGTGGATCTTCAAAAAGAAGATCGAAGCAAATGATCAAGTAAAAACCCACAAAGCTAGATTAGTGGTGAAGGATTTCAGTCAAAGCTAAAGAACTGACTATGATGAAACCTTCTCACCAGTGGCTATGCTCAAGTCCATCCATATTTTGCTTGCTATAGCAGTATACTACGATTATGAGATCTGACAGATGGATGTCAAGACTGCATTCCTCAATGGTAATCTAGAGAAAGAATTCTATAAGACTCAGCCTGAGGGATGTCTCAAGTGGGAGGACAAATCAAGTATGCAAGCTAAAGAGATCTATCTATGGATTAAAGCAGGCTTTGAGGAGCTGGAACATCCAATTTGATATGACAGTCAAAGAGTTTGACTTTATCAAAAATAAGGATGAACCATATGTGTATAAGAAGACAAGTAGGAGTACTGTTTTCTTCTTGATTTTGTATGTCGATGACATACTGCTCATTGAGAATGATATCCCAATAATGCAATCGATTAAGACTTGACTATCGAATAAGTTTTTCATGAAAGACTTGGGTGAAGCATCCTATATACTAGGTATAAAGATCTATAGAGATAGATCTAAAAAGATATTAGGCTTATCCCAGTCATGGTACATAGATCTCATATTAAAGAGATTTAATATGGAGGCTAGTAAGAGAGGTTATTTGCCTGCAAGTCATGGTATACATCTCTCCAAGAAAATATGTCCTAAGACATTAGAGGAGAGAAAAAGGATGAATGAAATTCCTTATGCTTTGGCTATAGGATCAATTATGTATGCCATGTTATGTATCAGGCCTGATGTAGCTTATGCTTTAGGTATAGCTATCAGATTTCAAGCTTATCCAAGGGACGATCATTGGAAAGTAGATGATAGCAAGTCGATATCAGGGTATGTGTTTATCCTAAATGATGGGATAATGAGTTGGAAGAGCTCCAAGCAACAGATAGTATCTGGCTCAATTACTGAGGTAGAGTACATCATTACTAGTGAAGTCATTAAGAAAGCTGTCTGGATGAAAAAATTCATCATAGATTTAGGAGTCATTCTTAAGAATGAAGGACCAGTGTCACTCTATCATGATAACACTGAGATCATTATTCAAGCAAAGGAACCTAGGTCTTATTATAGATCCAAGCACATCCTCAGACGCTTCTATCTCGGTAGAGACAAGATGTTGTCCTTGAATGAGTAGATAAAAAGAATAATATAATAGACTCATTCACTAAGGCCATACCAAAACAGCTATATAATCGCCATCTTGATTGTATGAGATATAAAGGCGATTGGCTTTAGTGCAAGTGAGAGATTGAAAGAAGAGTGCCCTATAAGCCAATCGCAAGTGTGTTACGATGGAACTTTTTTTATAATTTTTAACTCATGAAATGATATTTATTATTTGAGGTATTGATTCATCCTATTATCTGCATCTTATTATGTCTAAAATTATGATGAACTCCAAAGATTAGGACAATGATTTTAGAAGATATGAATGGATCATGCTAGTGAGATCTAAAATCCTAAAACCCTAATCTTAAACATTTTCGATCGTAGGAGCATTGAGTCGGAGATCAATATTTCGGATAGACTGGCACATCCTATGTATGCTCGATAGAGAGGGTGATAGATCTTACTAGCCATTTGTGTGAGATACTAATATAAGGATGTGGGTGCTCATTTGAAAAATAAGTCTATTGAATTGACTCGATGAAAGAGAATATCTTATGAAAGCCTTACTTGCATGTCAAAGATGGTTCTCTAAGTGAAAGTTATGCAAGTAATCCTTAAACCTGAGACCACCATACAATCTTGTGCACATAAACCCATATTTTGATTCATACCCAAGCATGGCATTAAGACATATACAGGATGTTCTGCATATAGTGGAGTGTATATGGAGGTTATGAGTAGATCAACATGGAATCGATCACTCCTAGTAAGAGGAGATCGCATCCTGTGTATTCTCAATCCTAAAGCAGAAAGGAGATTAGAAAGAGTTTCTAATACTTCTTCATTGGAGTCATCATTGATTAATTGAGAATCGATATGAATATGTGTTTGAGTTTGACATGATTCCATACTCATGAATATATTCAGGATGCAGGGATGATTGAAGGATTGAATTGTATGGTAACTTGCCACTGAAGGATATATTTAGTATTTTTATCAAAATTTTACATCTTCTGGATAGTTATGATATATTGCTAGATGTCAATCTTGACTTGTAAGTTTTTGATCGAATTAAAGAGTTTAATTCGATCATCAATTAGAAAAGATTATAATTGTTGAACTCGGGTTAGCTCGATTGGACCTAAATCGATTAGATTGAAATCTAATCAAATTTGATCAACTTATACACGAATCTACTGTCAGCTAGATGTGAAATTTAATGGGTCACACACATATAGAAATTGGCCAAAGATCCTTTTAAAAAAGATTGATTGAAATTTTAGATTCAATCAGGGCTCCGGTAAGCATGCTAGTATGTGTGGAACCCTTGCTCCTTTGGAGATCAATTTGGTCTCATCCCTTGCTAATTAGTTAGTACAATTTAGTGGATATTTGGATCAGATTATACCATCTGGCAGCAGTCTAAATTGGGGTACCACATCCCATTTTAACACCAATTATGAAGAGTCCAAGTTGTGAAGGACTCTTGGCACAAAACAGGTTCTACGTACAAGTGTTGGTGTGGCCAGAAGAAAAGAGTCATTCTGGCATAGGATTAAGATACATGTGGTAGCCCATATCATCCTTCATTCTCTGGTGTACATCTCAAAGCATGAGATATATTTTTTCTAGAATTTTTGGGGTAGAGAAAAATTAGAAAAGGGAAGGAAGTCTCGCACGTGCGCGCAGAAGCGTCGCATCTCTCTGAGATTTGGAGAGTCCTTCTCTTTATCAAATACTTTTAACATGGAATAATTTTTAGTAATAATATTTTATATTTGACAAGCTATTTTTGATAATTTTTTTGAAATTTTTTCAAACTTATCTGGATGCAAAATGGATACTATAAGTTCCTCCTCACGCCTGCACGTGTGGTGATCAGACTTCACGTGAAAGGATGTTAGAACACATCTATTTGTGATAATTTTTATCCACTCATTATATGTTCTAGAATTAAAATTAAATCTTCTATCCACATAAATTTTTAAAGATTTTTCTGATTTGAGATGGGATGCAAAAATATCCTTTCTCTGATCGCATGCGTAGAGTAGGGTGCTGATCGACGTATCATTGATAAGAGTCCTTATATTTGAAAAAATTCTTATCTCTAATAATCAGATCAGATAGGCCTCTTGGATGAGATGCATCCCTCTCTTTTGGTATCCCTCTAGTGGCTATAAATTGGCCGGGGCACTGGGTGTCCAATGTAATTCAGAAAGAGTTTTCAATTTTGTCTCCATTGCTCTCTTTTATTTTTTACAACCTATCTTAGTTTTAGGACAAGGCTTTGAGATTTAAGACAAAGCCTTATCTGATCATAACAAGGGTTGTGAAATCCTAAAGAAGGAGGATCAAAAGTTCAGAGGAGATTCTGAGAGTGTGGAGTCAGTTTTTTGGAGAAACCTGATCGGTATGAGGCTAGTCGAGTTCTAGTGGTTAGAACTCTTGAAGCAATGTGAAGAAGAAGCACTGTCCTTGATTCAGTTTCTGTGTGGATCACCATTGAAAGGCGGACACTTGGACGCCTTGTGAAAATTGAGATTAGCGCTACAGGTATTCTTCTTATCCTAATTTATATTTATTGTACTTTGATTATTATAGTCAAAGATTTTTGGATATTGGGGTTTTCGGTGCATCGGATGTTTTGAATGAAAATTTTAAACACCTAACCCTTCCGCTGCACCACCGAAACCCAACACAATGGAAAGTATAACTCCTAGCTCAATGATAAACTTTCGCAACCACACCACCTCCTTTGCAGCATCTGATGCAGCAATGTATTCTGCTTCGCACACAGAATCGGTCGTAGTATGTTGCTTGAAACTCTTCCAGCAAACAGCTCCTCCATTCAAGATAAATACGTAGCCCGACATGCTTCTGCTGTCATCACAATCTGACTGAAAATTGAAATCAGTATATCCCACAAGTTTCAGTTCAGAGTCTCCATAGATAAATCATTGATCTTTAGTATTTCTCAAATACTTAAGAATTGCTTTCGCAATCTTTCAATGCTTCTCATCTGGATCTGACTGATACCTACTCACTACCCCTAATGAATAGACCACATCCAGCCTCGTACATATCACAGCATACATGATAGATCTCACTGTCAAAGCATATGATATTCTACTCATGTGCTCTCTCTCCTCAGGAGTTGTCGGATAATCCTTCTTGGAAAGAGTAATTCCATGGTCTATCGGAAGATAGTCTTTTTTGAAATTTATCCATATTGAACCGCTTCAACAAGGCATCAATGTATGTGGATTGGGACAATCCAAGCAACATTCTGGATCTATCCCTATAGATCTTTATCTCTAGGATGTATGATACTTCTCTCAAGTCCTTCATGAAGAACTGTGATGATAACCACAGCTTTATACTCTGCAAAGTCGGGATGTCATTTTCTAGTAACAGTATGTCATCCACATACAGCACAAGAAAAATGACCACAGAATCAGAAGTCCACTTGTAGATGCAAGGCTCTTCTCCATTCCTAACGAAGCCATATGTTTTAATCACCTTATCAAAATGCATGTTCCAACTCCTCGATGCCTGCTTAAGTTCATAAATAGATTTTTTCAACTTGTACACTTTCGACTCGTCTGTGGATGTGAATCCTTCAGATTGTATCATATACACCTCTTCTTCCAGTTCTCTATTAAGGAAAGCAGTTTTGACATCCATCTGCCAAATCTCATAATATAAGTGTGCAACGATAGCAAGCATAATCTGGATGGACTTGAGCATTGCCACAGGAGAGAACGTCTCATCATAGTCAATACCATAATGCTGATGATAACCCTTGGCAACTAGAGAAGCTTTATAGGGCTTTACCTTCCCGTTCGCTCCTTTTTTCCTCTTGAAAATCTATTTACACCCTATGAATTTTATCCCTTCAGGTGGATCAACTAGTGTCTATACACTATTGATCTCCATGGACTCCATCTCGGACTTCATGGCCCAAGATATTTTTGAGAGTTGGACTTTTCATGGCCTCCATATAGGTGATCGGATTCTCATCGTTCTCATCAAGTTCAATGGGATCACCGTTCTGAACTAAAAAATCATAGTATCTATCCGACTGACGCGGTACTTTACCGAATTTTCTTAATGGTGCCTCTATCGGTTTCAGATTCGATTCACCAATCAAATCCAATTCTGTATATGTCGATCCTTCCACCTCATGAACTTCATCAAGTTTAATTTTACAGGCATTAGCTTTTTCACCAAGGAACTCCTTTTTCAAAAAGACTGTCCGGCTACTAACAAATATCTTTTGTTCTGCAGTGAGGTAGAAGTAGTACCTTTTAGTTTTTTTTGGATACCCTACAAACAAACATCTATCAAACTTCGATCCAAGCTTATTTGTCTTTAAATGCTTGACATAAGTTGGACACCCTCAGATCCTAAGGTGTGAGAGCACTGGCTTACACCCAGTCCATATCTCATATGGAGTTTTATCGACAGATTTGCTGGGCATCTTATTTAAAATGTAGTAGGCAGTCTCTAGAGCATATCCCCAAAAGAAGATTGACAGACTGAAAAAGTCCATCATGGATCGGACCATGTCTAACAAGGTTCGATTCCTTCTCTCAGACACATCATTATGTTGTGGTATTCCAGGAAGGATTCATTGTGAGAGAATCCTATTTTCTTCCAGATATATCAGAAACTTACTGGTAAGATATTCACCTCCTCGATTTGATCGAAGGATCTTAATACTCTTTCCAGTTTATTTCTCTAGTTCAGCACGAAATTGTTTGAATATTTTAAATAATTTTGACTTATACTTCATAAGATAGACATACCCATACCTCGATAGGTCATTTATAAATATAATGAAGTAGTAATATCCTCCTCTGGCACTTTGTTCATAAGCCTGCATACATCAGTATGTATTAGACCTAGGACATTACTGGCTCCCTTATCTTTTTCTTTAAAAAGTGACTTAGTCATCTTACCAAGTAGACAGGACTCACAGATAAGCAATGATTCACAGTCATCTATCGCAAAGATACGTTCCTTGATCAACCTGTCAATCCTATTCTTGTTCACATGACCATGCCTACAATGCCAAAGATAGGATTCACTGACATTATCTATTTTGGGATATTTATTAGGTGTGTATATTACACTAACAAGCCGTGATATTGTGTATATATCATGTTTCAATTATCCATGAATAATTGTAGTATCATTTATAATGATGTCACAAAAAATATCTTTTATTATAAACTTGTAATCAAGTTTGGCCAAAAGGCCTACAGAGATGACATTCATCATAAAGGAGGGACAATAATGACAATCATCCAACATGATACTACTGGACTCGAAGACAAGCTACAAAGTTTTTAAGACCAAAACTAGAATAAGGCTTCCATCTCCAATGTTAAGGAACCGCTCGCCCTCTCAAAATTTTCTACTTACCTATAGTCTCTGCAACGAATTGCATATATTAATAGAACTTTCAATATCCAATACCCAGGTAGTAGTATCACAAATAAAAAATTATAAGATGTTATCATATAAATACTTTGTGAAGCAACCACTTACCTCTTTCTCTTATTCTTAGGCCTATTTGGATCAAGGGTGGCTATATAAGCAGGACAATTCTTTTTTCAATGATCTAGCTTTTTACAAAAGAAGCACTCTACTTGGCTCTTATCAATTTTTGATATTTTGCTCTGCTTGAGATTGACGGTATGAAATTTTTGTACCTTTTTTTCTTTCCTCTCCTAAAAGATCGACGCTCTGCAGATGAACCTCCCACTAAATTCACTGGCTCTTTTTAGAGCTGGTGATCCTTCTTAAAAGTCTGCAGTAACCCTAGCAAACAATGATAGTTTACCGCAGGCTTCGTCATTCTATAATGACTGAAAAAGGGTAAGTAGGATTTCGATAGTGAATTGAGGATAGCATCCTTGCCTAACTGTTCATGCAATAGAAAGCCAAATTTACTAAGACATTCAATCTGCTCAATCATGTACAATACATGATCGATGACTGAAGCCTCCTCTTGCATACGGGCTTTGAACACTGCGCAGGAGATTTTATGTCTCTCCACATCCTCAAAGATGCCGAAGGACTCATTCAATATTTGAATCATCTCCTCAAGCTGTGCATCCTCAAATTTACGACTAAGTTCATCATTCATAGCTATCATCATCATGCAATGCACAGTCATACGATCATTGAGCCACTTCATGTAAGTGTCTCTCACAGTATGAGGAGCATTGGCTATAGGTTCTTCAGGTGTCTGATCCGTAAGGACATATAAAATCCTTTCATACTCCAATACGATCTTCAACTTTTGATACCAGCTATCGAAGTTGGATCCGGTGAGCTTGTCGCTGTCCAACAGCGAATGGAGGGATAGTGTGTTGGCCAGAACTGAAAGGAGAAAACACTAGCCTATTAGTATACGAATTATTTATTTTTTTTAATCCTGAAGATATGGAGTTTAGTCTAAAGGTCTTCTCATTATTTTTAACGAATTGATAGCCTCTACCTCCAACTCAAAAAATTACATTAATTTCTTAGTGGGTACTAAAATCCACACGGACTGCATTCAGATCCGAGTGTGGCTTGGCCAACCCTAGTGTATCTATGGATAGGTTCATAACCAATTATTTTTTCAAATAACTTCTAGCAATGGATTCTACCCCAGGTGTCCATTCAGCAGGCGTGTGGTGCCTTCACTGAAAATCCTGCTTAGGTCCAACCATTAACATGGCACACTAAGTGCATCCAACAAATGGATGTCCAGGTCCGAGTGTGGCTCGACCAACCTGAATATTGATTTGAAGGTATATCATGATGGTCATATGATGAATGACAATTTCAATATGTAATAGATACCAAGCGTGTGACACCTTCAATGCCTATTTGGAATATTGGACTCATTATCACACACCTTAATAGGAGGCAATAATCAAGTTATCTCATAACTTTATCACTTTATGGATCTAATAATTTAGAGGATTTGATTTAATTGATCTGAGAATAAGAGAAGAAGTCGATCAGCAACCGGCAAATTCTTCCACTGACTTCACCAAGTCATGTAAAGGATTAAGCATAAGCTGGTCTAAAGATACCTAAATCAGTCACATTGATTCACCTTAATAGCATGAGTCTGCACAAATCGATTAGTGATCTAATCAAAATATAATCTACCATGTTGGTCAGGTAAGTGAGATCAGTGGGAGGGATCTACCCTTAACTTATCGTAGAAGCATTTAGGTGAATAGCTTCAAATTAAAAATCACTGGATCGAATTTGCCAAATTTATCTTAGACACCAACTGATTAATTAATTTTGATTGGGTACACCAAAAGATTCGGGCTCAACCATGGAGCTATGATCATGGTCCATTTATTAGGGTCAAACACATGGACTTAATCAAACTTCAACTATTGAGATTAATTTAGAGAAATACTGACCTAATCTAATTCAACATTTGATAGATTTAATTAATTTCTCTACTTGGTTCATATGTATTTCTAACCCTAGGTCTAATCTATTAGAAGGACCTGATTCATGCTAATCCATTGCCTATTGTATTATGTGGTGTCTTAATGATCTTCAATTCTCAAATTTAGATCATTTAAACTTAATTCAAAATTAAGTATGTGAAACGTGTGTTTCAGTTTGTAAAACTATTCTACAAGAGTTTCAGATGAAGCATACCATATGTTTCAATATATGAAAATAATTTTCATAATATGTTTAACAATTAAACATACATAGGTATGATCTAAACTTCATTCATACATCTCATGTATCATGACAACTTTTAGATCAATATCAATTACATCATGTGCAATATGTAATTTAAATCTAAAATAATTTTATATCTGAATTTTATCCTATTATAATGAATCATAAATTATGTTAGATCTAATCTAAATATATTTATGATCAAAATAATACATAAAAACTTTTTGCTTTTCTTCTTCATGAAACTGGATTACAACGATACCCCTACACGTCATAAGAAAATACATCGAATAGACAAAAGAGAGATTAATCTCTTCAATCTCTTATGACCAGATGGTCTGGTGATCTCATCAATCCGAGTACTAGGCTACTAAGATTTAAAATCTAATTTTATATATAATTACATCAATATGCAATTATTGACAAAACTATTTTGCGTTATAAACATATCCTTGATCTTATCAATTATGTTCTTCATCTAATCCAATTAGATTTGATGTATCATATACATTATATCAAATCTAAAATATATCTTATATTGATTCTAAAAAACTAATTTTAGATTTGATAACAAATAAAAAAATTAATTAGATGCAAATATGAATGCATAAGAAATTAATTTCTGGTAAAATCTATTTTCGCGTAGTACTAAATTATGATAGGATCAGATCTAAATATCTATCGAAATGGATCCAATTTAACTCTAAAATAAATCTCACTTTATAAAAAAATAATAAAATTAAAATTTTACTAAAATAGATTTAAAATAGATTTTAATTCATATTATTTTTTCATAAAAAATTCAACAACAGCAGAATTCTGTTATAATAGATTTATAATAACCTCAATCAACCATTGATTAGGTATATCTAATCTAATCAAAATTAGATCAAAAATTTTATATAAATAGATATAAATGAGATTTAATATCTTACAAAAGATTTTAATTATATCTTGTGTAAATAATCTCAAAAAATTCTATCTTGCATGCATATATTTCAAGCCTGCTCTGATACCAATTGAAGAGAAGGAAAACAGTTTTCCTCTAGGATGCCCAGGTTGCATCTAAATTTTTTTTAATATTTTACTTGTTTAATGATCAAATTTTTATCTGAAATGTAGTAGAATCAGGGATCAAATCTCAAATTATCTGATATAAACTTTCGTAGAGGCCTGGATGTGCAAACCCTCTACTTTATATGCATGTCAGACGTCATAGAAAAGCAGAATGAACTCCAATCTAATTGGCTTAGCAACTCAATCAATCAAGGGATCAGATGTGCTAGTGTGACACCTCATACTAGCAAGTGGGATACCTAAAGAGACCCCACGCCCAAAGGAAGAGGGGCGGCAACAAGGGGAGAGGCCAAAGGAAAGATAGGACCTCTCTCTCTTCCACGCTTCTCTCTCTCTTTTCTCTTCTCTCAATCTAATTTGTTTGCTATGCTATTGCTATTGCTATACATCCATAGGTAGAGACCCTCTCTATTTATAGATGATTCTCATGATTCAATGAGATTAAGACTCCTAATTCAAATCTGATTTGAATTGATCCAATACTCATGAAAAAAGAATTCCTATATGAGATATAATTGTCATCACATATGACAATCAACTTGCACCCAATCTCTCATCCACTTGGGATGCTCCAAATAAGCACCAAATCAGGTTTTGGTCATGCTTCATGAGGGGGTATTCTCAGTGCAAGTAGGAATACTCATATCTCATCTAAAACAGATTCGATTCAAATCCGATTCGAAGCTGGTTCGAAATAATTTTGAAAGGCTATCAATCTCAAACTCTTTATGACTTTTGTACCAAATTTAACTTAAATTTTGGATCCATTTAAGTCTAATTAATTTAGATCTAATCTAAAATTAATTAGCATTTAAATCTAATCTTTCATATGCTCCATGAATCATAGATCAAAAACTGTTCATCCTCGAGATCGAACTTGAACCTCATGTATAGTGCTAGCTAGGCATAGTCAATTCTTCAATCTCATTTGACCCATAACTTAATTCTCAATCAAGTTAGCTTATATGTTCAATCAAGTTTAGTATTTTCAAATTGGATATATAAACATAGATCAATTCCTTCCTACTTTATCTGACTTGTGTGCGTGACTCCATAGGTTCAAACACTAAGCCAGTAGCATAGGAATCAATTTCTGCACTAATCAAGATATCATCTAGCAATGATTTTCGATGTCCAGATAGGTCAAATTATTGTAAATAAATATTTCAAAATCCATACACATGGTTATTGCATAATTCATCCTTTTGACTCTGGATGTTCTAGGATGGTCTCAGATTAACTGTCAATCGAGATTGCTTCATCCGTATTATATTTCAACCTTTCAAATCTATCTCATGGATTATCCTGATCAAGACTTTACTAAATTGAAATACTGCGATACATCAATTCTAATAATCCGGAGGGGTCAATCCCATCTTGATCCACACACAGACATCGCAAGTACTTGACTGTACCCAGTAGCCTTCCGTCACTGTATTAGAAATTCTAGTCCGGTACCAAAGTATAGTGAGTTACTTACAAGTTACTATGGTGATCTCAGGTCTGAAAGATACTTATACCCATATGTTTTGCGAGCAGCTCTTGACAGCAGAACGCTCAGCAGGTGAGTCACATGTTCAGTGACGATGTACCCCTACATCTTATCTGTATGCCATACCAGTGTCACCGCACTCCTTGGTTAAGAGGACAACCAACCCATATGGCACACAACAACCTCCACTCGATAAACGTTATTGTCCCGTAATGATCTATCATTTGATCATGAATATGTTAAGAACTATACAATAAATCTTCTCTTTATCGTATACTAGCATAGTTCTAGGGACTTCATCACAGCATAAGAGTTCAAGAAAGATGTTACTTTGTAATAAAAAATATCAGAATAATTATTATTCAATTGATCAATAATTCATATATAAAAATAAACTCAATTGTCATACAATTAATTTTAGGATACAATTTCCAACACAACCAACTCTACATGAACCTAACTAAAGCTCTATGCTCAATTACACTTTTTAAGCAATATCTAGTATTTAAATCTTGGACCTCTTGAGATGCTAACCAATTGTAACATCAATTATTAACAAGCTCAAATTTTAATTGTTTCTAATAATAACCTGACTTTAGTTATGGGGTACTTTGTAGCAATTAAAAGTCCACTATTCTCATATTATCAAGAAGAGGCATTTATTTTTATAATTTAGCGATGGTCCGCATTGGACTATATTTTTGAAAAAAATATCTAAGATTAAATTGATCTTTTCACAAAATATCCTTAGTCATTTAAGCTTTAAAAACTTATATTACTATTTACTTGTGATGTGCATTTGAGAAAATAATATAAATTTTGAATTGTAGTTTAACTTCTAAATTATCACAGTATTAAAAAAAATGATTTCTCCTTGTTTGTTTGCAGAACTATTTGTACTTTTCTATATTAATTTGCTCTTACAAATATTGTAACTAAATATTGCCTTAACCATCCATAGCTAATATTTCTATTTTTATAATTTTTTCACTCTCATAATTATTTTTATAATATTTTCTTTATATGTTTGCAAAGGGTTCCAATTCTTTTATTTATATTCTCATAAAATACTGGTGAGATGATAATAAAGAGAAAGACTTGTTTTTTTAATCTCACCAATAAGAAAGTATTTTATCATAGAGATGATACAAAATTGTAAATAACCTTACTTAGATGGACTAGGTAACATTTACTTGCCCAGTGTTTGTTCAAGATAACATTTATCTTGTCATCCATATTATTTAAGGTACCACATACTAGCTCTTTCAAGAATAATCTATTAAGCAATGTGTTTCTTTCGGACTTATATCTTTTTTTTCTTTAAACCAAAATGTTTTTAGATATGGTTTTATGAGCAACCTTAGACACAAGAAACCATATGCAATATTAATGCTCTAATTCATATATTACAGTTTAGATTAGTTCTTTGGATCTCTCCATCATACTAGTAGGCTTACGGTAATAGAGGTACCAATTTAAGTTTGGTTCGGGTACCCCATCAACTTAGTACTAAGTCCTACAATGGATATGAGTCTATGTTATGGGCTAAACATGCATCTATCATTTCGTAGATGGTAATAGTTCTAGATGGTAAAATATGTATAATGCTCTCCAAACTTAAGGGCCATGAACTGTACCCTATTTAAAACACAAAATTTGAATTAGGTCCATGTCCAAGCAGGTTAGCTTGAGAGGAAGGGTAAGAATTAGGGCACAATCAAGCTGAGCTCGATCAAGTCTGGGTTTTGTCAAGCTTAATTTATAATTAATTTTAAGTTTTGAAAATTAACATCAAACTTGATTTGTACCATTAATTCAAGCTTGATTCAGCTTAATGTCAAACTGAGTCACATACAAGCCTAATTGATCAACTTAAAAATATTTAATTATCAATTCAAGCTTGAACCAAGCTCATTTTAAGCTTAAATTACAGCTTGATTCGAGCTTAGTTCAATCATGAATTAACATTTAATGGATTCAGAAATTAACTAAAATTATCAACCTTGAAACTGTCGTACTATTGTGGACTGTTGGATCTAATTTCTGTAGCAATATCTAAACTTGTATGTTATTTATAGCATGTATTTTGAGCCTAATCAAGATAAGTTGGATCGAGCTAGGTCTTTTTTCAGCTCCTCTCGAAATTTTGGCCACCCTCAAACAAGAGGGCATAGACTTGGATTGCACTTATGGGCCACAAGGTTAAGATTGAATGGCCAATGGTCAAGACGTCAAAGTTGAGAGTGGGAGCTAGGCGGCAAAGTGCTAGGATCCAAGAACCTACAATGAAAGGCAGTCTTACCATGCGAGGATTGAAGGGCCAAGGTCCGCAATAACGAATTCCTGAACTGCACCTAGGACATTTTGCTTGGTTTGCTCTAGATTTTAATGATTCTAATGAAAGACTAAAATAGATTTCAGATACGATTCAATCTGAACAAGTTATATTTATTGTCACTTTCTGAGACAGTTTATGATATCTACTTTCTAAACCAGTTTCGCTGCAGTTGTCTGCAAGCCTCTCAACTTCAAAACTACCATTTTATTTTATAATTGGCAATGGAATTAGCTCCTTCTTCAGGTCAGGCTTTTATTTGCATCTCCTACTTGTTATCTTAGCCACTTCTATACTCTAAATCGGAACTGTTCGTCCGAAACATCTTGGATTACTACGAGCTTTGTCCGGCGCAACTGGTGCCGAACTCAGTTCGGTTGATAATCAGTTTTGCTCTGTTGTGTCGGCTTTTGCCAACCTTTCCTCATATTTCTCTCTTTCGGGCGTTCTTCATCCTCCGACCCCATCCGAAGGCCCGAGGATGGTGGTTCTTCAATCTCCGGAAGGGTCTTTCATTCATCATCGGTCTTCCATCATCGATCCACGAGTGGAAGAACCAATTTTTCTTTGCTTCCTCCTCGCTACCTTGGGGGTTCCCTTCCCGCTGGGGCGACCCTCGGACTCAGCCGAATGAAAACAGTCGGGTGGAGGCTGGAGATCGAAAGGATTTTCACCGACAGAAGGATATGTCGGTGCCGAAGCAGAGGGAGCTCATCACCGAGCAAGCTCTGTACGATGCCGGCCTGAGTTCGGTTCTCCATCTAAGTACAGTTCGGTCTGTCGGTCATTCTTTTATCTTTTCATTTATCTTTGGGACTCGTGCTAATCTGGGGTAGTGCCATTGAGAGTGAGGCTGACAGATGCCGATATTCGGCAACATGAGGTGAGGAAGAGACCGACGTCCGGGGTCGGACCTTTGCGGCCTCCCAAGAGGCCTCAGATATCATCGCCGACCGACATTGCGACGGTGGCAGTGCAGCCCGACATCGAACGAGCGTCGGGCTATGAGTCGGTCATCGCACTGTCGGCGATGGTGGTGCCACCCGAAGCACCGTCTGAGGAAGGAGCAACTGAGGGGGCAGCCGAAGGAGCGTTGGCTCCCCCACCCACGGAAGAGGTTGGGGCTGAAGCACGCGAGCTCGAACGACCTACAGCGGCGGCCGTCGCAGCCTCCGGAGGGACCCAGTCGAGCTCGAGCTTCCTGTCTCTCTCTGATTTTTGGGCTTGGGCGGCCGAACGAGGGAAGGCTCCGATGGTGTCGGGTGACGACACAAGGTCGGCCGACCGCGCCACATCATCCGACGTCCAGCTTTTCGAAGGAGCGTCGGCCCTGGCCAACCACAATTTGGCCAGGATATTGTGTCAGGCGATCATCCTCCCGACCGACCGGGAGATCATGAAGAGTCGGTGGGTAACCGACATGCTCTCTTCCTTTTATCCGACTATGATCCATGTGAGCTCCCCTCTTTCTTTCCTCATCATTATTGTTGTTTTTTATCATTTCATTTTGCTGACGACCGGCCTGTAACTTGCAGCTGATCTACAATATGTCCGAGCTGGAGGTTGGGTATCAGAAGTTCGGCGATGTCCGGGTGGCCTGGAAAAATAGGGCCGAGACCACCGAAGCTAAGAAGGCGACATTGGTCGATCAGCTGAAGTTGTCGGTCGACCGTGAGGCTAGGCTCGAGGAGGAGATCTCCCGACTCACCAACGGCCTAGCCACCTCGGAGGTCGAGCTTCAGTCGGCTCGCGAGCAAGTTTGGCGCAAGACCCGCTCCATTCATCGATTACGGTGCGAGCGGGACGGCTGCGTCAGGGAGCTCGAGGCCGAGCGCAAACAGCTTCGCGTTAGCCTGGAGAACCTGACTAAGGTCGAGGAGAACTTGTCCTCCACCCAAGCCGATGCTGACATAGCGAAGGCGGAGGTGGAGTCGGCCAAGGAGGCGCTGAGTCGGGCGGTGGAGGACTTCTATGGCTCGGACGAGTACCAGGAGGAGCTCCTGGAGAGTGGCTTCGCCTCCTATCAGGTGGGGTACGAGGACGTTCGGGATGCGATCCAGAGTCTGCACCCAGAGCTCGACCTGAGCGGCATCGTCCCACCAGGATCGGAGGACCAAGCCGCAGAGGAGGAGGCCGACCTACTGCCGATGGAACAAGTTGCCGAAGGTGAGGTGGCTCCAACCCCCGGTCCCTCCCCGACCCGAGCGAGCATGTCGGTTGCTCCCGAACTGTACTCGGTGCAAGAAGTCGACTCCGACGAATAGTCGGAGTGTCTGCTCCGTTGTCTTTATATTTTTTTTTGTTTCTGTTTCATCTTTGATGTTTGTAATCGGGCTTCGTCTCAATTTTGTAGCCGGGCTTCGGCCCAATTTTGTAAGTCATTTCAACTTAACAAAATCTAGGACTTTTCACACTTTCTTACGTGCGGTTCGAAGTACTTAATTTGCCGAGCCATCCCCGAGTGCATAGGTCGTAGCTCTGACACACGTCGTTAGAACATTCAGTAGGGTGTAGCGTAGCCAATCAAAGTGGTCAGTAGCGTGCACCGTGCCAAAGGCAGTGCAAGCCCCGATCACAGGCCGGCATCCCGATCGTCATACAGATAGCGTAGGATCCAATGGTCGAGTGCCACACCAATTGTAGGTCGAGTGTCCATCGCCCGAACCTTGGTCGGGCGTGAACGTTAGGCCGAGTGTCGGCCAATTACCGAACGTGGCTCATCGGCGTGATTATTCCATAGAGCCTGGTAGTCAAGTGGCGTCCGATGCATTCGGATAGGATAACGATGATAGGTCAAATATCCATTATCCGATCCTTGGTCGGGCATGTGCGTCAGGACATATGATAAATGGTGGCAAGCCGAATATCCTTCAATCGGTCGTAATCGAGTCGGCATATCGTAAGTCGAATATCCATTTTCCAGACCTTGATCGGGCGGGTACGTTATGGTGTATGATAAATGGTGGCAAACCGAATATCCTTCGATCGATCGTAACCAAGTCGGCATGTCGCGAGCGCAACTGCGGTCGTCCTGACGTTTTGCCCTTCTTAGTCAAAGCTAAGTGGGCAAGCTCGCCAGCCACATTGGTCGAAGCCCTTTTGCCTTTAGATGCGAAGGCCGTTGGTTCGACGATCGAGTCATAGATTTGGCACAGAGCCGTAGATTCGACGTAGTGTCGTAGATCCGATGATCGAGTCATGGATTCATAGATTTCCAACGAGACATTGGGTCAAGTCGGAACGTCGAGGCTCGTACTCCTAGCAACAGCCAACCTTCAATGGAGAGTCAAACTTTATAGACTCTGGAGTTTTAAAATTATATTGTATTCCGAGTAAGAAAAGCATACAGAATTCATTGATAATACAATTTCAAGTTGTCAGCATTCCAAGTCCGGAGAATGGCCGTCCCTTCCAGGGTTTCAAGTCGGTAGGTGTCCGGCCTGCAGGTGTCTGCAATCTTGTAGGGTCCTTCCCAGTTTGGGAACAGTTTCCCTTGATCTTGAGGCTTCGAGACTTCCGCTTTCCTCAAAACCAGGTCTCCGGATCTGAAAGATTTTGGACTAACTTTAGCGTTGTAGTATCGGGCCACTCTTTATCGGTAGGAGGCCATGCAGAGTTGAGCCTCACGTCGAAGCTCGGGCAGGAGGTCCAAGTCGGCTCTCCGACACTCAAAGTTGTCCGATTCACAGTATTGCTTAACCCTAGTCGATGGTAGCCCGATCTCCAGTGGGATCATTGCTTTCGTCCCATAGGCCAGGCTGAAAGGAGATTCTCCGATCGGGATTCGGGATGTCGTTCGGTATGCCCACAGGATCGAGTGCAACTCTTTGACCCAGAGGCCTTTGGCTTCATTCAGTCGGGTCTTCAACCCATGCAAAATGGTCCAGTTGGTCACTTCGACTTCTCCATTGGACTGTGGATGGCCGATCGAAGTCAGCTTGTGTGGGATATGGAATCTCGCACAAAACTCTCTGAAATCATTATTGTCGAGCTATCGCCTATTGTCGGTGATGATGGTGTGTGGTAGTCCAAACCTAAAGATGATGGCTTTCTAGATAAAGTCTTCCATCTTGCGCTCGGTGATTTGCGTCAGGGGTTCGGCCTCCACCCACTTGGTGAAATAGTCGATGGCGACATCTATAAATTTTCTCTGGCCAGACACCAGAGGGAAAGGACCGAGTATGTCGATTTCCCATTGGGCGAAGGGCCATGGGGCGATGATGGCAGTCAGTTGGTTGGCGGGTCGGTGTTGTAAGTTAGCATACTTCTGACATGGCTCGCACCTCCGAACCAAGTCAGCTGCATCTTTCTTCATAGTGGGCCAGTAGTAACCTTACCGTAGGACTTTGTAGGCCAAGGATTTGCCCCCCAGGTGACTCCCGCAGATCCCTTCATGCACCTCCCTGAGTGCGTAGTCTACATCCGTCGGTCCCAGGCATCGTAGCAAGGGAAGGGAGAATGACCTTTTGTAGAGTCGTCCGTCCATCATCACATATTGGGAGGCCATCCATCGAAGTCGCTTGGCTTCTGTGAGATTTTCGGAGCTGGTTCCATCGATCAAATACTAAACGATCGGATCCATCCAGCTTGGCTCGATCGTTAGTTGTAGTACCTCCTCAGTCCTGTCGATGCTCGGTTGCTCGAGACTCTCCATAAGTGTCCGGCCCAAAGTGCCGTAGGTGGATGTTGCAAGCCTAGAGAGTGCGTCAGCCCGAGCATTCTCCGACCTGAGAATGTGGAAGATCTCAAAATACTTAAGGTGTGCCACGAGACCTCCCACCTTCTAGAAATATTTCACCATAGTCGGGTCCCGCGCTTCGAATTCGCCTTTGACTTGCCCCACAATCAGCTGGGAGTCGGAGAAGACTCTGAGACTGTCGATCCCGAGCTCCTTCACCACTCTCAAGCCAGCGAGGAGCGCTTCATACTCGGCTTGATTATTGGAAGCTTTGAAGTTGAATCAGAGGACATACTCGATAACCACTCCCTCTGAGTTGGTGAGCAGGAACCCGATCCCGCTCCCTTGGGCATTGGAAGCTCCATCTATGTGTAACACCCAGGTCGACCCGGGGTCAAATTCAGGAGTCGCAGCTTCTTTGGAGCTCCCATCTTCTGATATTTGGTCGGCTGTCGGGCATTCCGTAATAAAGTCGTCAGGACTTAGGTTTTCAAAGCGGGTCGCGGTCGGTACTGGATGTCAAACTCGCTCAGCCTCACCACCCATTTCGCCAGTCGTCCTGATGTGTCGAGGCAATGGAGGATCGCCCTCAAGGGTTGGTTGGTGAGCACTATGATGGCATGTGTTTGGAAATACGGACGGAGTCGTTGCGCGGATACGACCAGGACAAATATCATCTTCTCTGTCCTTGAGTACCGAGTTTCGGTCCTGTGGAGTACTTTGCTGGTGTAGTATATGGGTTGGTGGGTTCGGCTCTCGTTCTTCCGGATGAGTACCGAACTAACTGCCTCTGGAACAGTAGCCAGATAAAGGTACAATATTTCTCCGATCTCTAGCTTCATAAGCAGGGATGGAGAAGTCAGGTAATTTTTTAGATCTTCAAAGGCTTGTCGGCACTCATCCGACCACGAGAAGTCCTTCGTCTGCCTCAGGGTTTTGAAGAATGAGAGACACCTCTCAACCGATCGAGAGATGAATCGGCTGAGCGCGATGATCCTTCTATTGAGCTACTGCACCTCTCTTTTAGTGTTCGGGTGCCGCATGTCGATGATCGTCTTTATCTTCTCGGGATTGACCTCGATTCCATGCTGAAAAATAAGGAACCTGAGGAACTTCTCCGAAGCTACCCCGAAGGTGCACTTAGTCGGATTTAGCTTCATCCGATGTCGTCAAAAAGTGCGAAAGGTTTCTTCTAAGTCCTGGATGTGATCCAAGCTTGCGCACTCTTCACCAGCATGTCATCCACGTACACCTCCTTATTGCGTCCGATTTGATCTTTGAAGACCTTATTGACGAGGCATTGGTAGGTGGCTCCGACATTCTTCAGACCGAAGGGCATCACCCTGTAGCAGTAAAGGCCCTTGGTGGTCACGAAGGCCGTATGCTCTTCGTATTCGGGTGCCATCCAGATTTGGTTATATTCGACGAAGGCATCCATGAAGCTGAGCAGTCGATAACCGGACGTCACATCCACCAGTTGGTCGATTTCGACAGGGAAAGCTATCCTTCGGACAAGCCCGATTCAGGTCGGTATAGTCGATACAGATCCTCCACTTCCCGTTGGCTTTCTTTACCATGACAATATTTGTGAGCCAGTCGGGGTATGTGGTTTCTCTAATGAAGCCCGTCTCGAGTAGCTTGTCCACTTCTTCATCGATGGCCTTCTGCCTTTCGGGGTGAAAGCCCGTTTCTTCTGTCTCACCGACTTTGCACCAGGGGCGATGTTGAGTCGGTGAGTCATTATTTCTAGAGGTATGCCGGACATATCCGCTGCCAACCAAGTGAATATGTCGGCATTAGCTTTCAACAGCCCTATCAGCTGTCACTGCTCCGGGTCGGACAGCTGCGACCCAACCCAGATGACTTGTTCAGGATTCTTGATCATCGGGATGGAAATCAGCTGTTCAGTCGGTTCACCCCGCTCCTCCTCTTTCCGTTGGTCCAGCTTGTCAACTGTTAGGAAGTCCCTTGATTCATTGCTTTGAGTAGAGATTTGGAAACACTGTCGGGCGAGCTGTTGATCCCCACATATTTTTTTGGCTCCATTTTTAGTCAAAAATCGGACCAGCAAGTGGTATGTTGAGACTATCGCCCTGAGGGCGTTTAGTCCGAATCTTTCAAATATGGCATTATAGGTTGAGGGTACTTGGACGACCGTGAATGCCATGTAGACAGTGCTTTATCGTGGTTTGGTCCCAGCTGTCACGGAAAGAGTAATTTCTCCTTCCACTACGACAGCTTCCTCGACGAAACCCACTAGGGGCTTGGAGACTCTCCTGAGTCGATCAGTCGATAGTCGCATCCGAAAGAAGGTCGAGTAAAACAAAACATTAGTTGAGCTTCCATTATCTACAAGAATCTTTTATACATCATAGTTCGCTATTGCCATCGAGACAACAACAGCGTCATCATGGAGAGTTTGGATTCTCCGAGCATCCTCATCTGTAAAGATGATTACATCATCCTGGTGCGGCCTCTTCATCAACTCCCCTTCAGCAGTCGTTCCTCGATCCAATCATCTAGAGATCATGTTGATGACTCTAGCAGTAGGCTGATTATTCGCTGCCTCTTCAGTCGGTTAGGGTTGTCGGTCGGGAAGGGATCAAGCCGGTGGATCCCTTCGGTACTCTTTGAGATACCCTCATCGTATGAGGACCTCTATCTCATCCTTGAGTTGGATGCATTGCTCGATGGTGTGACCATGGCCCTGATGAAATCGACAGTATCTCCTCCGATCGAGGCCTTTTGCCTTCAGAGGAGGGGGCCGTCGCAGGTATTCCACTCCTTCGATCTCCATCAGAATCTGCGCACGAAGAGCGGAGAGAGGGGTGTAGGAGTCATACCTACGATACATCGGTCTCGAACTCTGACGTCGGGGTGATCTCAGGCTCCGTCGTCGAGACAAGACCCGTTTGTCAGTCGGGGGCCTGCTGGGTTCAGCAGCAGTCTGATTTTTCTTCCACTTCTCTTTTTGATCCATGCCTTCGGTCAGGCGTCGGTCGGAAGCTCCTTCATCCGCGCGCATGTATTTGTACGTGCGCTCCAGCAATTCGGCATACGTCCAGGGGAGGGTCTTGTCCAAGGAATAGGTGAACCGGGACCCCCTTAGTCCCCTCTTCATGGCCGAGATAGCCATATCTTTGTTGAGGTCCGAACCTCAAGTGTGGCCGCATTGAATTGGGCCATAAAGTATCGGAGCATCTCGTTTTCTCTCTGTTTGAGGGAGAAAAGACTGTCCGAGGTTCGCGGCAGCTTCCGACAGGTGCTGAAGTGGGCCACGAAAGAATGCTCGAGCTGTCTGAAGGAGTGGATACTCCCTGAGTAGAGGCCAGAGTACCAAGCCCAAGCAGCTTTACGGAGCGTGGTGGAGAAGCCGATGCAGAGGAGGACATCGGTTGCCCCTTGAATTATCATGAGAGCCTTGTAGCTCTCCAAATGGTCAACTGGATCGATGGAGCCATGTAAGGCTCCACGTGAGGCATCTTGAACCGACTAGAGATCGGCTCGTCGAGGACAAATTGGAAGAGAGGTTGGGTGGTCCGAAAGTCGACGTCATTTGAAGACTTCTGACCATCCGCCTGGAGTTGGGCAAGCCGACGGTCGATTTCTTCAAACTTACATTCGTAGTCGTCCAACCGTCGGTGTTGTGAGACCCCAGGGGTCGAACCTTTCGATGAACTTAAGAGTGAGGCGGACGGTATCTGTGGCCGCTTCTCCTTCCTCACCTGCTCCAGCTGGGAAGGAGAAGGATGTCGAGACCGGTAGGTGTCGTGCCATGGCCGTCTCATCCCTTCTCGATGGGAGTGCTGAGACAGTTGCTTTTGAGGAGGAGACGGAAGCTGACGCGAACGTCGGCAGCTGCTTCTGGACGGCAAAGGGTGCGCCGCCGGTTGCTCCGCTGGCGGTTGCGGCAACTGAGTCGGTTGCTGTTGGAGGTTTTTGATCGCATCCGTCAGAACGGTCATTTGCCGCACGATCGCCGCGATTTGTGCCTCCATAGTTACCACCGGATGCTGAGAGTTGGGCTCCACCATAGAAGGTGAAGGAGGGGCCTCTTCCCGGCGGGAAGAGCACCTCACTGACCCAATAGCTCTCGATTGCTGAGCTCTGATTTTCATTATTTCGAGGGATTTTTTCAAGCCCTGTGGAGCTCGCTGGCTTATCTCTGTCAAGTACCCCTACCTGGCGCGCCAAATCTGTTGCGACCAATCCCCCCGTCGCCCGATCGTCGATGTTGCGCACCTACAAGAAAATCCTCACAGATCGGAGATGCCTCCGACAGGGACCCTCGATGGTCAAGTCAGAGAAGAGACTAGACAATAGTAGAAAATCAAAGGCTCAACGAGAGAGAGAAAGAGAGTTCAAGAGCTTAGGGGTGCTTCTTGGAACATAGGACTTAGAACTTACCAATACTGTTGCCTTACCCCATTTTTATAGTGGAATGCGGTATGGTCTCATCATTAATGGTGCAGACAACTAAGGAGTTGTCAAATCGTCGGAGGCTGTCAAATCACCGTGGGCTGTTAAGTCACTGGGATCAATCTATATCCTTGGCAGGACAATGCCCCAGGATGGCCATGCCGCATGTCCTTGACAGGACAACTGTCCATAGCGGTCGCATGACGTCTGGGTGGGCTGGCCGACTATATGTCGATATTCAGCTGTCGGGATGTCGGGCGATGACTCGAAGACACCGTCGGCTGGTCTGGTGCCTTACGAAAGTCGGAGGTCGGCTGCCACCCCCGATAGTGAGTCAGTGATTTGAGCTCGGCCGCTTAACCGATCGAAACAGTATGGGTCTGTTCGGCCGACATACCTTCGATCGGACATTATCGGCAGCCATTGTCATCGGTCATCGTCGGAGTCGTCAGTCGTAGAGTCGTCGGTTGGTAGAGTCGGGCGTCGGTTAGACAGGTCCGAAGGTAAGTCGGCGTATAGGGGTCGGTCGGTATATCCCAACAATACATATACAAGTGTGCATATATACATATAATATACATAGTCCACGGATATAAATACATGCAGGTTTTCACATATATATTTATATGTACACATATATACATACAGCCATACATATTGTTATAGGTACAACTTCAGTATCCAGTCGAAGATGCAAATAAATCCTAGATGAGGCTGACCTTTGCTCAACCTACAAGCCGCACGTCGGCCGCTGACCCCCACTTTGGCTGCCGACTTGTGTACGATTTCTTGCATCGCTAACCAGCCCCTGACCTTGGCCGTCAGCCCTGGCATTGATGTTCGATCCCCTTCAAAGGTGCTAAGCCACTGACCCACTTGATGACCACCGAAGTTGTTGCTCCTTGAATTGATTTTGATGATTACAAAGTATTTGAGGGGATTACTAATGATCTTGGCTTGAAAAAAGACTTATTGCATTTCAGGGCAAAATCATAATTTTATCAAGACCTGATTCAGAAGCCTCAAGAGCAAGAACTAAAGACGTACAATCCATTGGAGAAAATTTCAACATTTTTGGAAGTGTATTTTGTAAGAAAACCAGGTTTTTATTTTTGAGTCGACTCCATGAGTCGACTCATGGTAAAAGGGCTGAATGGCACATTATTTTTAGCTGGCATACCCAATTGAGTCGATCCCATGAGTCGACCCCCGTGCATGAGTCGACCCTATGAGTCGACCTCTATGCTGTGCAAGCCAAAAATACAGAACTGTCAATTTTTGTTTTGTGCCATATGAGCTGACCCCATGAGTCGACTCATGAGCATGAGTCGACCCTATGAGTCGACCCCTGCGACGGAAAAGTTACACAATGGCTAGTTTTTTGCTCATTTTGACTGCATTTAATACCCATTTAATATGCTCTAACGGCTCTATTTCAGCCAGATTACTCTCCACCATTATTCGAAGTTATATAAAGGGACTTAAAGGAGGGAATCAAAAATAAGAGAAGGGTTTTGAAAAAGATTTCAAGCATACATTTTAGCCCTAAGCAAAGAGCCCTCTTGAAGTTAAAGAAGCTTTCATTTCAAGTTCACCAACTCCTCAAGAGCTCATTCAAGTCTCCAACCACCTTGAGAAATCAGAAAGAGCTTCCTTCTAATTGTGTAAAGTGTATTTAAAGTATTATTTGCTCATTAAAGGAGCTACATCTGTACTTTTATGTGATTAACTCCTATACTCTTTTTGAGTTATTTTTGTTTTAGAAGGATTTCAAAATGAGGAAAGGTTAATCCGAACCTTGAATCAGATTGTATTGGATTGGCTTGTACCGAGAAATAAGTGTTCTAGCTTGAGATAGCTAGAGTCGGAGGTTCCGACATTGTATTCAGGTTGAATACAATTTAGTGGATTTAAATTCTCAAGTAGGAGCTTGGGGAGTGGATGTAGGTGCAAGGTTGGCACCGAACCACTATAAATCTTCTTGTTTATGTTGTGCTTACTTGCTCTCCTTTTAAATTTTTTATCCTCTTGCATTCTTGCATCCAACTTTTACACCTTGCATAAATTACACTCTCCATACTTATTTTGCTCATTGTTAAATAATCTTCATAGTTGTAGTTAAGTTTAAAATTTTTAGAAACCCAATTCACCCCCCCTCTTGGGTTGCATAGCTGGGCAACAAATGGTATCAGAGTCCGGTGCTCTAGCCCTACTTTGATTTAACCATCAAAGAGTTAAAGATCTATGGCAACTCAAGTTGCACTTCTCTAGCTGAGGGGCAGTCCACTAACCGACCTCCACTTTTCAATGGGTCAAACTATACCTATTGGAAAGCTCAGATGAAAATCTTCATTCAAGCACTTGACTATGATATGTGGAGTATCATAGTAAACGGTCCTCACACACCCACTAAATTATTGATGGTGTGGAATCAACCAAATCCGAAAAAGAATGGGATAGATTGATAAGAAAATGGCTCAACTAAATGCTAAAGCCATGAATATTTTTATTGTGCTCTAGATGCTAATGAATTCAATCATATTTCAACATGCATGTCTGCTAAAAAATATGAGATAGATTAGAAGTAACTCATGAAGGAACCAATCAAGTAAAAGAATTCAAAATTAACATGCTCGTACATAAATATGAACTTTTTAAAATGGAGCATGATGAATCTATAACTAAAATGCTTACTCATTTTACTGATATTATAAATGATCTAAAAAGTCTTGGTAAGTCTTATTCTAACAGTGACCTCGTGAGGAAGATTCTGATTATTACCAAGAACTTGGGAAGCCAAAGTGACCGCTATCCAAGAAGCCAAGGATCTGAACGTTCTACCCTTGAAAGAGCTTCTAGGATCACTGATGACACATGAGTTGAGCATGAAACAACACCAAGAAGAAGAAATAAAAAGAAGAGGACAATCGCGCTCAAATCCATGGCTCAACTTGAAGAAGAAACTGACGATACAGAAAATGAAGAGCAGGATGAAGAAATGGCTCTCATTACTAGAAGGTTTAAGAAATTTTTGAGAAAAAAAAACAAGGAATGAGGAAGAGGCCACCCACAAAAGGGAATATAGCAAAGAAAAGGATAAGGACCAACCTCTTATTTGCTACGAATGTAAGAAACTGGACATTTTAAGTCTGAATGCCCACAACTGAAGAAAGGTCCCAAGAAGTTCAAGAAGAAGGTCATGATGGCTACTTGGAGTGGAAGTGATGAGTCAAGCTCTGAAGAGGAAGACTCAAATGAACAAGCCAACTTGTGCCTTATGACACATGAAAATGAGATAAACTTTGAAACTCCTGTTGACTTTACCTTTGAAGAACTTCATGAAGTCTTCTATGATTTAATTGATGAACTAAAGAAGCTAGGGATAAGGAATAAAGAGTTAAAATCAAAGAATCAATCTTTACTGAAACAAAATGAGAGCATTTCAAATGAAAAATCTACCCTGCTTCAAAAAAATCTGAACTTAAAGAATGAAATTGCCAAGCTAAAATCAATAGTTGAAAATTTTACTTTAAGTTCTAATAAACTTAATTTGATTCTTAAAAATCAAAAGACTGTTTATGATAAGGCTGGTCTTGGTTACAACCCCTTAAAAAAATAAAAGTTTCTAAAAAATATCTATATAAACTCTTCAAGCAACAAGTTTTCAAACATTACTTGCTTCAAATGTGGTAGAGTAGGATACAAGTCATACACTTATTTCTCTAACAATTTCATAAATTCTAATGTAAAGAAAATATGAGTTCCAAAAGGAACCATTGTGACTAACCAAAAAGGATCCAAAAAAATTTGGGTACCAAAAGTCAAAATTTGATTCTTATGTATAGGTGTGTCTTGCATCCCAAGGAGCAAACCGAAGATGGTATCTTGATAGCAGGTGCTCAAGACACATGACTAGTGATGAATCTCAATTTATCACACTTGTTGCTAAAAATGGAGGGATGGTCACCTTTGGAGACAATGGCAAAGGAAAGATCATTGGTATAGGTAACATTGGTATCACTCCCTTTAAGTATATTGAAAATATTTTATTAGTAGATAGTTTAAAACATAATTTATTAAGCACAATCAATTTTGTGATAAAGAATACAAAGTCATTTTTTAATCTTCATAATTAAATCAAATCTTTTAGATCTAAAAATTAGCATATTTGATATATTTAATTTAAGTTTAGTTCTAAAATTAGAATGATTAAAAATTTACATCAAACGATATAAGATTATCCTGATATAGGGTTTACCCCCTATATTGTAAAGGTTGTCCTAGTTTGATATGAATCAATTTTTGAAAAGATATTTTTAAAATATTTAAATCATTATTTTAGATTTAATTATATATATATTTGATATGTGTAAATTTAGTTTTAGATCTGAAATTTGATGTATATGTGATGCATTTTTATTTAGATTTGAAACTACATATATTTGATATATGAAACTAGTCTGCATTGTAACTAGTCCTATTAATGAAGGCATTAAATTTATTGGGCATAGACATGGCAATGTTTATATGGTAGATTTGAATGATCTATCCAAAATAAACATGCAATGTCTAATATCCTTAAATATCAAGATTAATGAGACTAGTTGGCTTTGGCATCGTAGGCTTGCACATATTAGCATGCACTCACTTTCAAAACTCATTAAGAAGGAATTGGTTATTGATTTACCCAAATTAAACTTTGAAAAGGATAGAATTTGTGATGCATGCCAACTAGGTAAACAAATAAGAGCTTCATTCAAATCCAAAAATATTGTTTCAACTTCTAGGCCATTAGAACTATTGCATATGGATTTATTTGGACCTACTAAACTACTAGTCTAAGAGAAAAATGATATATTTTATAATTATTGATGATTTCTTTCGTTTTACATGGTTTTCTTTTTGGCACACAAGGATGAAACTTTTTAAGTTTTCTCTAAATTTTATCGAAAAGTCACAAATGAGAAAGGTTTTTCAATTCAAAATATTTGAAGTTTTTATGGAACCGAATTTGAAAACTAAGATTTTGAAAAGTTTTGTGATGAAAAAGAAATAGGCCACAACTTTTCGACACCTAGGACACCCCAACAAAATGGAGTAGTAGAAAGAAAAAATAGAATCCTTGAAGAAATGGTCCGTACCATACTATGTGAAAGCAACCTTCCAAGATACTTTTGGGTGGAAGCTATTAACACAGCATGTTACATATTAAATCATGTTTAATTAGACAAATTTTAAAGAAAACTTCCTATGAGCTTTGGAAAGGAAGAAAATCAAACATTGCATATTTTCATATTTTTGGTTGTCGATGTTTTGTGTTAAATAATGGTAAAGAAAGTCTAGAAAAATTTGATGCAAAATTCGATGAAGTAATTTTTCTTGGTTACTCCTCTTCTAGTAAAGCCTTTAGAGTTTTCAACAAAAGAACCTTAGTAGTAGAGGAGTCAATACATATTGTCTTTGATGAAACTAACGATCTTCCTTCAAGAAAGAATGAAGATTTTGATGATGCAGATCCTCTTATAGAAGGAATAAAGGAGATCAATCTAAAAGATTCAACAATTCAAGATGATGAAGAGCTTGAAGACAAACAAAATGAGAAAGATGAAGAATGACAAGAACAATCTCAAGGTACAAACAATCTACCCAAAGAATGGAGGTATGATCACAATCACCCTAAGGAACTAATTATTGGTGATCCTACACATAGTGTAAAAACTCATTCTTCACTTAAAGATGCACTCAATCATTTTGCTTTTATCTCTCATCTTGAACCTAAAACTATAGATGAAGCTGAAAAGATTATAATTGGATTAATGCAATGCAAGAAGAAGTTAATCAATTTGAAAAAAATAATGTATGGACCTTAGTATCAAGGCCTAAAGATTATTCAATAATTGGCACAAAATAGATATATAGGAATAAATTAGATGAACATGAAAATATAATAAGAAATAAAGCAAGATTGGTTGCAAAAAGTTATAATCAAGAAGAAGGAATTGATTTTGATGAGACCTTTGCACCTGTTGCTAGATTAGAAGCAACTAGACTTCTACTTGCATATGCTTGCTTTATGAATTTTAAGTTATTTCAAATGGATGTCAAAAATATTTTTCTAAATGGATATATTGCTGAAGAAATTTATATAGAACAACTCCTAAGTTTTGAAAATCATGCTTTTCCTAATCATATTTTTAAGTTATATAAAGCTCTATATGGTTTAAAATAAGCACCCAGGACTTGGTATGAAAGGCTAAGCAAATTTCTACTTAATAATGATTTTTCAAGAGGAAATGTAGACACAACCCTTTTTATTAAAAGAAATCAAGATGATCTATTAGTTATACAAATATATGTTGATGCCACTATTTTTAGGTCTACTAATGAAACTCTTTGTCAAAATTTTGCAAAGCTCATGCAGGGAGAGTTCGAGATGAGCATGATGGGAGAACTCATATTCTTTCTTAGACTCCAAATCAAACAAATGAAGAAAAGAATCTCCATCATCCAAACCAAGTACACAAGAGAATTACTCAAAAGATTTGGAATGGAGAACTCCAAAATAATTGGCACACCCATGAGCCCATCATGTAAGCTTGACAAGGATGAAGAAGATAAAAGTGTAGACTTAAAATT